>NC_134272.1:88761776-88921582 GCF_031893055.1 Leptodactylus fuscus
ACACAGTGATGTCACAGTACAGAGAAAATACACACAGTGATGTCACAGTACAGAGATAATACACACAGTGATGTCACAGTACAGAGATAATACACACAGTGATGTCACAGTACAGAGATAATACACACAGTGATGTCACAGTACAGAGATAATACACACAGTGATGTCACAGTACAGGATAATACACACAGTGATGTAACAGTACAGGGATAATACACACAGTGATGTCACAGTACAGGGATAATACACACAGTGATGTCACAGTACAGAGATAATACACACAGTGATGTCACAGTACAGAGATATTACACACAGTGATGTCACAGTACAGGATAATACACACAGTGATGTCACAGTACAGGGATAATACACACAGTGATGTCACAGTACAGGGATAATACACACAGTGATGTCACAGTACAGGATAATACACACAGTGATGTCACAGTACAGAGATAATACACACAGTGATGTCACAGTACAGGATAATACACACAGTGATGTCACAGTACAGGATAATACACACAGTGATGTCACAGTACAGGATAATACACACAGTGATGTCACAGTACAGAGATAATACACACAGTGATGTCACAGTACAGGGATAATACACACAGTGATGTCACAGTACAGAGATAATACACACAGTGATGTCACAGTACAGGATAATACACACAGTGATGTCACAGTACAGGATAATACACACAGTGATGTCACAGTACAGAGATAATACACACAGTGATGTCACAGTACAGAGATAATACACAAAGTGATGTCACAGTACAGAGATAATACACACAGTGATGTCACAGTACAGAGATAATACACACAGTGATGTCACAGTACAGAGATAATACACACAGTGATGTCACAGTACAGAGATAATACACACAGTGATGTCACAGTACAGAGATAATACACACAGTGATGTCACAGTACAGGATAATACACACAGTGATGTCACAGTACAGGGATAATACACACAGTGATGTCACAGTACAGGGATAATACACACAGTGATGTCACAGTACAGAGATAATACACACAGTGATGTCACAGTACAGAGATATTACACACAGTGATGTCACAGTACAGGATAATACACACAGTGATGTCACAGTACAGGGATAATACACACAGTGATGTCACAGTACAGGGATAATACACACAGTGATGTCACAGTACAGGATAATACACACAGTGATGTCACAGTACAGAGATAATACACACAGTGATGTCACAGTACAGGATAATACACACAGTGATGTCACAGTACAGGATAATACACACAGTGATGTCACAGTACAGGATAATACACACAGTGATGTCACAGTACAGAGATAATACACAGAGTGATGTCACAGTACAGAGATATTACACACAGTGATGTCACAGTACAGGGATAATACACACAGTGATGTCAGAGTACAGGATAACACACACAGTGATGTCACAGTACACGGATAATACACACAGTGATGTCACAGCACAGGGATAATACACACAGTGATGTCACAGTACAGGGATAATACACACAGTGATGTCACAGTACAGAGATAATACACACAGTGATGTCCCAGTACAGGAATAATACACACAGTGATGTCACAGTACAGAGATAATACACACAGTGATGTCACAGTACAGATAATACACACAGTGGGGTCACAGTACAGAGATAATACACACAGTGATGTCACAGTACAGGGATAATACACACAGTGATGTCAGAGTACAGGGATAATACACAGAGTGATATCACAGTACAGAGATATTACACACAGTGATGTCACAGTACAGAGATAATACACACAGTGATGTCACAGTACAGGATAATACACACAGTGATGTCACAGTACAGGGATAATACACACAGTGATGTCACAGTACAGAGATAATACACACAGTGATGTCACAGTACAGGATAATACACACAGTGATGTCACAGTACAGGGATAATACACACAGTGATGTCACAGTACAGAGATAATACACACAGTGATGTCACAGTACAGGGATAATACACACAGTGATGTCACAGTACAGGGATAATACACACAGTGGGGTCACAGTACAGAGATAATACACACAGTGATGTCACAGTACAGGATAATACACACAGTGATGTCACAGTACAGAGATAATACACACAGTGATGTCACAGTACAGAGATAATACACACAGTGATGTCACAGTACAGAGATAATACACACAGTGATGTCACAGTACAGAGATAATACACACAGTGATGTCACAGTACAGAGATAATACACACAGTGATGTCACAGTACAGAGATAATACACACAGTGATGTCACAGTACAGGGATAATACACACAGTGATGTCACAGTACAGGGATAATACACACAGTGATGTCACAGTACAGGATAATACACACAGTGATGTTACAGTACAGAGATAATACACACAGTGATGTCACAGTACAGGGATAATACACACAGTGATGTCACAGTACAGGGATAATACACACAGTGATGTCACAGTACAGGATATTACATACAGTGATGTCACAGTACAGAGATAATACACACAGTGATGTCAGAGTACAGGATAATACACACAGTGATGTCACAGTACAGAGCTATTACACACAGTGATGTCACAGTACAGAGATAATACACACAGTGATGTCACAGTACAGAGATAATACACACAGTGATGTCACAGAACAGAGATAATACACACAGTGATGTCACAGTACAGAGAAAATACACACAGTGATGTCACAGTACAGAGATAATACACACAGTGATGTCACAGTACAGAGATAATACACACAGTGATGTCACAGTACAGAGATAATACACACAGTGATGTCACAGTACAGAGATAATACACACAGTGATGTCACAGTACAGGATAATACACACAGTGATGTAACAGTACAGGGATAATACACACAGTGATGTCACAGTACAGAGATAATACACACAGTGATGTCACAGTACAGAGATAATACACACAGTGATGTCACAGTACAGAGATATTACACACAGTGATGTCACAGTACAGGATAATACACACAGTGATGTCACAGTACAGGGATAATACACACAGTGATGTCACAGTACAGGGATAATACACACAGTGATGTCACAGTACAGGATAATACACACAGTGATGTCACAGTACAGAGATAATACACACAGTGATGTCACAGTACAGGATAATACACACAGTGATGTCACAGTACAGGATAATACACACAGTGATGTCACAGTACAGGATAATACACACAGTGATGTCACAGTACAGAGATAATACACACAGTGATGTCACAGTACAGGGATAATACACACAGTGATGTCACAGTACAGAGATAATACACACAGTGATGTCACAGTACAGGATAATACACACAGTGATGTCACAGTACAGGATAATACACACAGTGATGTCACAGTACAGAGATAATACACACAGTGATGTCACAGTACAGAGATAATACACACAGTGATGTCACAGTACAGAGATAATACACACAGTGATGTCACAGTACAGAGATAATACACACAGTGATGTCACAGTACAGAGATAATACACACAGTGATGTCACAGTACAGAGATAATACACACAGTGATGTCACAGTACAGAGATAATACACACAGTGATGTCACAGTACAGGATAATACACACAGTGATGTCACAGTACAGGGATAATACACACAGTGATGTCACAGTACAGAGATATTACACACAGTGATGTCACAGTACAGGATAATACACACAGTGATGTCACAGTACAGGGATAATACACACAGTGATGTCACAGTACAGGGATAATACACACAGTGATGTCACAGTACAGGATAATACACACAGTGATGTCACAGTACAGAGATAATACACACAGTGATGTCACAGTACAGGATAATACACACAGTGATGTCACAGTACAGGATAATACACACAGTGATGTCACAGTACAGGATAATACACACAGTGATGTCACAGTACAGAGATAATACACAGAGTGATGTCAAAGTACAGAGATATTACACACAGTGATGTCACAGTACAGGGATAATACACACAGTGATGTCAGAGTACAGGATAACACACACAGTGATGTCACAGTACACGGATAATACACACAGTGATGTCACAGCACAGGGATAATACACACAGTGATGTCACAGTACAGGGATAATACACACAGTGATGTCACAGTACAGAGATAATACACACAGTGATGTCACAGTACAGGGATAATACACACAGTGATGTCACAGTACAGAGATAATACACACAGCGATGTCACAGTACAGGGATAATACACACAGTGATGTCACAGTGCAGGGATAATACACACAGTGATGTCACAGTACAGGATAATACACACAGTGATGTCACAGTGCAGGGATAATACACACAGTGATGTCACAGTACAGGATAATACACACAGTGATGTCACAGTACAGGGATAATACACACAGTGATGTCACAGTACAGAGATAATACACACAGTGATGTCACAGTACAGGATAATACACACAGTGATGTCACAGTACAGGGATAATACACACAGTGATGTCACAGTACAGAGATAATACACACAGTGATGTCACAGTACAGGATAATACACACAGTGATGTCACAGTACAGGGATAATACACACAGTGATGTCACAGTACAGAGATAATACACACAGTGATGTCACAGTACAGGGATAATACACACAGTGATGTCACAGTACAGAGATAATACACACAGTGATGTCCCAGTACAGGAATAATACACACAGTGATGTCACAGTACAGAGATAATACACACAGTGATGTCACAGTACAGATAATACACACAGTGGGGTCACAGTACAGAGATAATACACACAGTGATGTCACAGTACAGGGATAATACACACAGTGATGTCAGAGTACAGGGATAATACACAGAGTGATATCACAGTACAGAGATATTACACACAGTGATGTCACAGTACAGAGATAATACACACAGTGATGTCACAGTACAGGATAATACACAGTGATGTCACAGTACAGGGATAATACACACAGTGATGTCACAGTACAGAGATAATACACACAGTGATGTCACAGTACAGGATAATACACACAGTGATGTCACAGTACAGGGATAATACACACAGTGATGTCACAGTACAGAGATAATACACACAGTGATGTCACAGTACAGGGATAATACACACAGTGATGTCACAGTACAGAGATAATACACACAGTGATGTCCCAGTACAGGAATAATACACACAGTGATGTCACAGTACAGAGATAATACACACAGTGATGTCACAGTACAGATAATACACACAGTGGGGTCACAGTACAGAGATAATACACACAGTGATGTCACAGTACAGGGATAATACACACAGTGATGTCAGAGTACAGGGATAATACACAGAGTGATATCACAGTACAGAGATATTACACACAGTGATGTCACAGTACAGGAATAATACACACAGTGGGGTCACAGTACAGGATAATACACACAGTGATGTCACAGTACAGATAATACACACAGTGGGGTCAAAGTACAGAGATAATACACACAGTGATGTCACAGTACAGGATAATACACACAGTGATGTCACAGTACAGATAATACACACAGTGATGTCACAGTACAGGATAATACACACAGTGATGTCACAGTACAGGATAATACACACAGTGATGTCACAGTACAGGGATAATACACACAGTGATGTCACAGTACAGGATAATACACACAGTGATGTCACAGTACAGGGATAATACACACAGTGATGTCACAGTACAGGGATAATACACACAGTGGGGTCACAGTACAGAGATAATACACACAGTGATGTCACAGTACAGAGATAATACACACAGTGATGTCACAGTACAGGGATAATACACACAGTGATGTCACAGTACAGGATAATACACACAGTGATGTCACAGTACAGGGATAATACACACAGTGGGGTCACAGTACAGAGATAATACACACAGTGATGTCACAGTACAGAGATAATACACACAGTGATGTCACAGTACAGAGATAATACACACAGTGATGTCAGAGTACAGGATAATACACACAGTGATGTCACAGCACAGGGATAATACACACAGTGATGTCACAGTACACGGATAATACACACAGTGATGTCAAAGCACAGGGATAATACACACAGTGATGTCACAGTACAGGGATAATACACACAGTGATGTCACAGTACAGAGATAATACACACAGTGATGTCACAGTACAGGATAATACACACAGTGATGTCACAGTACAGAGATAATACACACAGTGATGTCACAGTACAGGATAATACACACAGTGATGTCACAGTACAGAGATAATACACACAGTGATGTCACAGTACAGAGATAATACACAGAGTGATGTCACAGTACAGAGATAATACACACAGTGATGTCACAGTACAGGATAATACACACAGTGATGTCACAGTACAGGATAATACACACAGTGATGTCACAGTACAGATAATACACACAGTGGGGTCACAGTACAGAGATAATACACACAGTGATGTCACAGTACAGAGATAATACACACAGTGATGTCACAGTACAGGATAATACACACAGTGATGTCACAGTACAGATAATACACACAGTGATGTCACAGTACAGAGATAATACACAGAGTGATGTCACAGTACAGAGATAATACACACAGTGATGTCACAGTACAGGATAATACACACAGTGATGTCACAGTACAGGATAATACACACAGTGATGTCACAGTACAGAGATAATACACACAGTGATGTCACAGTACAGAGATAATACACAGAGTGATGTCACAGTACAGAGATAATACACACAGTGATGTCACAGTACAGGATAATACACACAGTGATGTTACAGTACAGAGATAATACACACAGTGATGTCACAGTACAGGGATAATACACACAGTGGGGTCACAGTACAGAGATAATACACACAGTGATGTCACAGTACAGGGATAATACACACAGTGATGTCACAGTACAGGGATAATACACACAGTGGGGTCACAGTACAGAGATAATACACACAGTGATGTCACAGTACAGAGATAATACACACAGTGATGTCACAGTACAGAGATAATACACACAGTGATGTCACAGTACAGAGATAATACACACAGTGATGTCACAGTACAGGATAATACACACAGTGATGTCACAGCACAGGGATAATACACACAATGATGTCACAGTACACGGATAATACACACAGTGATGTCAAAGCACAGGGATAATACACACAGTGATGTCACAGTACAGGGATAATACACACAGTGATGTCACAGTACAGAGATAATACACACAGTGATGTCACAGTACAGGATAATACACACAGTGATGTCACAGTACAGAGATAATACACACAGTGATGTCACAGTACAGGATAATACACACAGTGATGTCACAGTACAGAGATAATACACAGAGTGATGTCACAGTACAGAGATAATACACACAGTGATGTCACAGTACAGGATAATACACACAGTGATGTCACAGTACAGGATAATACACACAGTGATGTCACAGTACAGATAATACACACAGTGGGGTCACAGTACAGAGATAATACACACAGTGATGTCACAGTACAGGGATAATACACACAGTGATGTCACAGTACAGAGATAATACACACAGTGATGTCACAGTACAGAGATAATACACAGAGTGATGTCACAGTACAGAGATAATACACACAGTGATGTCACAGTACAGGATAATACACACAGTGATGTTACAGTACAGAGATAATACACACAGTGATGTCACAGTACACGGATAATACACACAGTGATGTCACAGTGCAGGGATAATACACACAGTGATGTCACAGTACAGAGATAATACACACAGTGATGTCACAGTACAGGATAATACACACAGTGATGTCACAGTACACGGATAATACACACAGTGATGTCACAGTACAGAGATAATACACACAGTGATGCCACAGTACAGGATAATACACACAGTGATGTCACAGTGCAGGGATAATACACACAGTGATGTCACAGTGCAGGGATAATACACACAGTGATGTCACAGTACAGGATAATACACACAGTGATGTCACAGTACAGGATAATACACACAGTGATGTCAGAGTACAGTTAGACTTCAGGTTTACTAGTTATTGGAGATTCAGTTCTATTTACAAGAGCAACAATTAGAATGTATGACTGCAGCTTTCAGTGTGACTGGAGTATAAGACAGAATGTAATTATTATATTCCTTCCTTTCTCACTGATCCGGTTTGTGATGACATCAGATAATTTCAGTCCGTTCTGTCATTTCATCCCCATCTGACTGATCGATGTTCTGTTACTGCCACAATCCGATTTTGGACACCTTTTTCCCTATGAAGACCTCTTGATTTATAGATATTGTTCTAGTTATATTTGTTCCCAGTTTTCCAAGTTCCATCATCCTCAGTGACAGGTAATCTACGGCGGTGTCAGGAGCGGCATCCGTCTCTACAAGATTAGGATGACGATTCTTATTAACCTTTCTAGATTTCTGGGTAGAAATATTCTCGTCTTCTTCCCTGGACCTGAGATCCTCTTCTTAAAGGGAATGTCCAAAGTTCCATATTCCAAACTGAATACGTTACTATAATTTCTACAAGGTGTTTGTTCAGATACAGAGCTCCAAATGAGAGTCGTAGAGTGAAATGATAGAATTGTGTCTACCTGTGGCCACCACTAGGGGGTGCTCCGGAGCTTACTGGGTATACAGTGTACTCAGATGAAGTAACAGTTGCAAATTTGAAAAATTTGCAGCTTTTTCTTTGCTCCTACGCCCCGCTGACCCCTTGTCTTAGGTCAATGGCAGTCAGTAAGAGATACAATATACAGATATCTCAGAGTCACAGCCAGGCTTTATCACCTCCCTCTTGGCACTGTCATAAAGCATCAGCGTGTTTCACTTCCTCGGGGAACATGAAACTTTGAGAGCTATTAGTTGGGTGGATGGGATGGCTGATAATACTTGTATTATGACAAGGGGGAGACATTGTTAGGCGAGCGACTAATGTAGCGAGCAGGTGAATCTCCGACTCGTGATGTGATGGAAAACGCTGCACCAGAGATAGTTAATGTCAGGAGGAGATTAGACGCGGTCAGGCCGCTATCTCTCCCCGCGCTCAGACACACGCCGATGGATTTCA
Source organism: Leptodactylus fuscus (assembly GCF_031893055.1). Lineage (NCBI taxonomy): Eukaryota > Metazoa > Chordata > Amphibia > Anura > Leptodactylidae > Leptodactylus > Leptodactylus fuscus. The sequence goes on from NC_134272.1 coordinate 88,770,984, forward strand.
GTTTTACATCAAAGACAAAAAGTAAAAAAAAATAAGTAAATAAGAAACACAAGTGAACAGCGGGAGGGCGGCTACAAAGAGTCACTGCTGCACCCCGAGGCGAAGGGCGGGGGAGGGGAGGGGTCCTCTGCTGCTACTATAGGAAGAAAGCGGAAAGTAATTGGAAAGGATTATCTACCCCGGATAGTGATGGGAAGCAAGACAGCGATGGAAACTTAGGGCATTGTAATATATGAGGGATATAAGATCGTAGGTGGTGTATTATTTATAGAGAGAAGTGAGGCAACTGGAAACCTCAAAACCGCTATACAAGACATGGAGGAAAACCTGCAGAGAGGACGGGGGCGCAACATATTGTATATGACTCCAATAATATAGTAGTTATATTCTTGTACATAGGAGCAGTATTATAGTAGTTATATTCTTGTACATAGGAGGTAGTATTATAGTAGTTATATTCTTGTACATAGGAGGTAGTATTATAGTAGTTATATTCTTGTACATAGGAGGTAGTATTATAGTAGTTATATTCTTGTACATAGGAGGTAGTATTATAGTAGTTATATTCTTGTACATAGGAGTAGTATTATAGTAGTTATATTCTTGTACATAGGAGGTAGTATTATAGTAGTTATATTCTTGTACATAGGAGTAGTATTATACTAGTTATATTCTTGTACATAGGAGTAGTATTATAGTAGTTATATTCTTGTACATAGGAGGTAGTATTATAGTAGTTATATTCTTGTACATAGGAGGTAGTATTATAGTAGTTATATTCTTGTACATAGGAGCAGTATTATAGTAGTTATATTCTTGTATATAGGAGCAGTATTATAGTAGTTATATTCTTGTACATAGGAGGTAGTATTATAGTAGTTATATTCTTGTACATAGGAGCAGTATTATAGTAGTTATATTCTTGTACATAGGAGCAGTATTATAGTAGTTATATTCTTGTATATAGGAGCAGTATTATAGTAGTTATATTCTTGTACATAGGAGGTAGTATTATAGTAGTTATATTCTTGTACATAGGAGCGGTATTATAGTAGTTATATTCTTGTACATAGGAGTGGTATTATAGTAGTTATATTCTTGTACATAGGAGCGGTATTATAGTAGTTATATTCTTGTATATAGGAGCAGTATTATAGTAGTTATATTCTTGTATATAGGAGCAGTATTATAGTAGTTATATTCTTGTACATAGGAGGTAGTATTATAGTAGTTATATTCTTGTACATAGGAGGTAGTATTATAGTAGTTATATTCTTGTACATAGGAGGTAGTATTATAGTAGTTATATTCTTGTACATAGGAGGTAGTATTATAGTAGTTATATTCTTGTACATAGGAGCGGTATTATAGTAGTTATATTCTTGTACATAGGAGTGGTATTATAGTAGTTATATTCTTGTACATAGGAGCGGTATTATAGTAGTTATATTCTTGTATATAGGAGCAGTATTATAGTAGTTATATTCTTGTATATAGGAGCAGTATTATAGTAGTTATATTCTTGTATATAGGAGCAGTATTATAGTAGTTATATTCTTGTACATGGGAGCAGTATTATAGTAGTTATATTCTTGTACATAGGAGTAGTATTATAGTAGTTATATTCTTGTACATGGGAGCAGTATTATAGTAGTTATATTCTTGTACATAGGAGTAGTATTATAGTAGTTATATTCTTGTACATAGGAGTAGTATTATAGTAGTTATATTCTTGTACATAGGAGTAGTATTATAGTAGTTATATTCTTGTATATAGGAGCAGTATTATAGTAGTTATATTCTTGTATATAGGAGCAGTATTATAGTAGTTATATTCTTGTACATGGGAGCAGTATTATAGTAGTTATATTCTTGTACATAGGGGCAGTATTATAGTAGTTATATTCTTGTACATGGGAGCAGTATTATAGTAGTTATATTCTTGTACATAGGAGTAGTATTATAGTAGTTATATTCTTGTATATAGGAGCAGTATTATAGTAGTTATATTCTTGTACATAGGAGTAGTATTATAGTAGTTATATTCTTGTACATAGGAGTAGTATTATAGTAGTTATATTCTTGTACATAGGAGTAGTATTATAGTAGTTATATTCTTGTACATAGGAGCAGTATTATAGTAGTTATATTCTTGTACATAGGAGCAGTATTATAGTAGTTATATTCTTGTACATAGGAGGTAGTATTATAGTAGTTATATTCTTGTACATAGGGGCAGTATTATAGTAGTTATATTCTTGTACATAGGAGTAGTATTATAGTAGTTATATTCTTGTACATAGGAGCAGTATTATAGTAGTTATATTCTTGTACATAGGAGCAGTATTATAGTAGTTATATTCTTGTACATAGGGGCAGTATTATAGTAGTTATATTCTTGTACATAGGAGTAGTATTATAGTAGTTATATTCTTGTACATAGGAGCAGTATTATAGTAGTTATATTCTTGTACATAGGGGCAGTATTATAGTAGTTATATTCTTGTACATAGGGGCAGTATTATAGTAGTTATATTCTTGTACATAGGAGTAGTATTATAGTAGTTATATTCTTGTACATAGGGGCAGTATTATAGTAGTTATATTCTTGTACATAGGAGTAGTATTATAGTAGTTATATTCTTGTACATAGGAGCAGTATTATAGTAGTTATATTCTTGTACATAGGGGCAGTATTATAGTAGTTATATTCTTGTACATAGGAGTAGTATTATAGTAGTTATATTCTTGTACATAGGAGCAGTATTATAGTAGTTATATTCTTGTATATAGGAGCAGTATTATAGTAGTTATATTCTTGTACATAGGAGGTAGTATTATAGTAGTTATATTCTTGTACATAGGAGCAGTATTATAGTAGTTATATTCTTGTACATAGGGGCAGTATTATAGTAGTTATATTCTTGTACATAGGAGTAGTATTATAGTAGTTATATTCTTGTACATAGGGGCAGTATTATAGTAGTTATATTCTTGTATATAGGAGCAGTATTATAGTAGTTATATTCTTGTACATAGGAGGTAGTATTATAGTAGTTATATTCTTGTACATAGGAGCAGTATTATAGTAGTTATATTCTTGTACATAGGGGCAGTATTATAGTAGTTATATTCTTGTACATAGGAGTAGTATTATAGTAGTTATATTCTTGTACATAGGGGCAGTATTATAGTAGTTATATTCTTGTACATAGGAGTAGTATTATAGTAGTTATATTCTTGTACATAGGGGTAGTATTATAGTAGTTATATTCTTGTACATAGGAGTAGTATTATAGTAGTTATATTCTTGTACATAGGAGCAGTATTATAGTAGTTATATTCTTGTACATAGGGGCAGTATTATAGTAGTTATATTCTTGTACATAGGAGTAGTATTATAGTAGTTATATTCTTGTACATAGGAGCAGTATTATAGTAGTTATATTCTTGTACATAGGAGGTAGTATTATAGTAGTTATATTCTTGTACATAGGAGCAGTATTATAGTAGTTATATTCTTGTACATATGAGTAGTATTATAGTAGTTATATTCTTGTACATAGGGGCAGTATTATAGTAGTTATATTCTTGTACATAGGAGTAGTATTATAGTAGTTATATTCTTGTACATAGGGGCAGTATTATAGTAGTTATATTCTTGTATATAGGAGCAGTATTATAGTAGTTATATTCTTGTACATAGGAGGTAGTATTATAGTAGTTATATTCTTGTACATAGGAGCAGTATTATAGTAGTTATATTCTTGTACATAGGGGCAGTATTATAGTAGTTATATTCTTGTACATAGGAGTAGTATTATAGTAGTTATATTCTTGTACATAGGGGCAGTATTATAGTAGTTATATTCTTGTACATAGGAGTAGTATTATAGTAGTTATATTCTTGTACATAGGGGTAGTATTAGAGTAGTTATATTCTTGTACATAGGAGTATTATTATAGTAGTTATATTCTTGTACATAGGAGCAGTATTATAGTAGTTATATTCTTGTACATAGGGGCAGTATTATAGTAGTTATATTCTTGTACATAGGGGTAGTATTATAGTAGTTATATTCTTGTACATAGGAGTAGTATTATAGTAGTTATATTCTTGTACATAGGAGCAGTATTATAGTAGTTATATTCTTGTACATAGGAGTAGTATTATAGTAGTTATATTCTTGTATATAGGAGTAGTATTATAGTAGTTATATTCTTGTACATAGGAGCAGTATTATAGTAGTTATATTCTTGTACATAGGAGTAGTATTATAGTAGTTATATTCTTGTACACAGGGGCAGTTATATTCTTGTATATAGGGGGCAGTATTATGCTAATTACATTCGTATACATTGTAGTAATTCTCCTATACTAGCTGGGCCCGGTGTCTGATAGAGCTGCAGTCTCTTCTCTACTATTCTGCCATTCTCTCTTCTGATTCTCAATTAACTGTCAGTTTTAGAATGTAGACTAAATTGATTATACAATTACAACCAATACAACACAATTAAGGTTATAGATTTAGGTTTTTATTACATTTTAGCAGTTCTGTTAACCCTTACACACAGTCTGCTTTTATGAAATTGTGTAAGTGGCTGTAGGATATAATGCAGTTTACAATGGCTAGTAGCCAAATTGTGATTTCTATGATCTAGGACTTGTCACCCTCCTGCTCATTTTCTTGCTTGTGCTTTTCTATGGTAGATTTCCAATGTATCCTCAAGGATATGTGTAATAAAACATGTGTCTATATTTACTACTCCTGTATATATCTTGTTTCCAGAATTTGACTTATTTAGTTATTGTCCTGCCAGGACTTCACCATTGAGGTAAAATCATCATAAATTGGCATCATCCAGTGCACCCATCTCCTGCCATGGGATCATTCACCTAATAGGGCAAACTGAGTATTGTAGTTACATTAGAGGAGGTGAGATGGCGCCGTAGGGGTGAGCTTGTTTAGTTTATACCCATTGGAGTACACCTGGTGGGATAATATTGGTTCAGTTCTCTGATCTCATTTTGTAATGTGACTTTCCCTTGATTTCCATTGTGTAGATTGTGTAACTCCATTCTGGTTGTTGCTCTGTACAGAGCTGGGTTGCATCGGTCTTATGTCTTTCCTGTTCCATCAAACCCTGACCACCATGATGGCTTCTCCCAGAGACTACAGACTTTCCGACAAAGATCTCTTCCACCTCTTTATTCTGCAAACATCCTGCAAACTCTAGGAACTCAAACACAATGAGACCTGGCTGCTAAATCAATACAGACATTATAAGAGACCCCTGACCATAGTCTTACCCAGACCCCCTAGGATTACCCAGACCATAGACTAGACCTCCCTAAACAGATCCCAGAACTAGAGGTAAGTGATCCATTTTGGAATGAACAAAATACAAACCAAATGTTATAAAGGTTTCGGTTTCTTCCCAAACCCAAAACTTTGGGGGTTTCTCACTAAATAATCAGAAAAGAGACTATTATACTCTGGGGCTTCTTCAGGGGAGGTGCGGGAGCCTAATAAACAGTTACACTCGCCCTCCTTCACCTCTCCTGAGAATGCTCACGGTGTCTTGGGCTTCTTGGGGTCCTCTTCTGGTCTTCTGGGTGACATCACACACCCCACACCTGTGATTGGGCCTCAATGGTCACCTGGGGCAATGATGTCATGAAGCTTTCATGCAAGCGAGCCCCTGACTATCAGATATATAATAGTGTCACTTACAGTTTCGGACATACTTATTCGACAGGAACCAAATCTTTGGGCCGAGCCTGGAATATGATGAACCTTCAGAGGTTTGCCCATCTCTGCTCAGAAGAGACCCCCTAAATAAATACAGACCCCTAAACAATTTGAGGTCTCAGACCAAGCCTAGCCTCCTTAAACTTGCACAATACAGACCCGTACGTACAACCTACAGTTGCTAAAGACTACAGTGTCAGGGCTCCCAGGATGAAGGACATTACAAAGTCACCTTGGTCTTCTGCCTTTAGGACCTACATGTTTGGTCATGTGACCGGGTCTGTGCATGTGCCTCTATACAGGTCCTGCACACGTTATTTGCCTTCTGGGGTTATTGCTCGGGGCAGATATGTCATCTTGTACTGCAACTTGCAGGTAAATCAACAAAGCATGCAAATTCCTTGCAAAGGCAACTGGCAGTCATATATATACAGATAGGCGGCTATATACATAGTGATGCTTGTATTGGTTTCAGCTATATACAGTGTTTGCATTGAACGCTCCTTGGTGGCACGTGCCGGCCACCATAAATGTTATTATTCTAGGGCTGTGGAAATGTTCCCGTCTCCCCGGGATTGATTCTTAGTAATATTCAAGTATAGATATATGTACTAAAAAAGAAAATCCAAAAACACAGCCTATTAAAGGGGTTGATCAGGGATTGAAGAGGGACTTACCTGATGGGGTGGACATTTGATGATGGACCTGGGGGTTCCTGCCTGGTTCTGACCCCTGAGTCACGTTCTGCCCAATGGGTTGCTCGGCCCCCTCTCTACTCCCTTGATCTCACAGGTCACTGCCTATACTATGGGGAATGGCTGACAATAGTAAAGCCAATAAGGCCAGCCCAAAATCTAATATACTTACCTGTGAGATCAGGGGAGGAGGGTGTGGGCGGAGCAACCAGGGGATCGCAACACTGTTTCCAATTATGTGACCCAGGGATCAGAATTCCCCAGTTCATCATAAAGAGTCCGCCGGATGAAGTAAGCGAATCTTAAATCCCTGAACAGCCCCTTTAATAAACACAAGAGGACCTCTCACCACCTCTTTGCATACTTCAATAGCGCCCCCTTCACTGAATTTGGTGCACTTGGAATTTTTTCTCTATCCTCTCCCATTCCTGAAGACTCACTTCCATTAGTTTCAGCATCCAATATGCTAATTTTGCTCCCTATGGTCAGGTGGGTGGTCCATGTCTGTCTGCTCCACGCCCAGGACCATCCAGCTGACAGTAGGGAGTCTTGTTAGAATATTCGGGGCTGAAAACATAAGCATTGATTGTCCCAGAACAATGGGGGGGGGCTAGTGAAACCATCCAACCGTGCCAGAATCGGTAAAGGGGCAATTACTGAAGGGTCCAACGAGGTGGAGGCGGTGAAAGGTGCCCTTCATTGTCAGGACTGGAGCAGATCCCAGTGACCGGATCCCTAGTGATCCACTTACTTACCGGTCTGTACTGTGATTTCACATGAAATTAAATTCCTTCTCTGATGATTCTGACTAATTGTTCTCATTTGCCGATAATCGCTGCTATCATCCCTGGAATTAATCCCACACGCTAATAATGAGAGTCAGCCATTCCTTCAGCTCTTAAGGGGTTAAATATGTTTTCTTCTCGTGTATTTTTAGCCTTCTCCTTGCAATAAATAACTGGCAATGGCCCCATCGGCTTGGAGAAACAAAGTATATTCCAGCAGAGGGTCACTGGTTAAGTCATTATTGATCCTTACTTTTAATGACAAATTAGATTTTCCTGCCGTTCTCATCTGCAGCGATCACAAATCTGTACAAAGAAAGAACCGCTGAGTCCTCCAAGAGAACGTCTCATGAGGGGGTAAATGGTCTGAACCTCCGGGGGAGAATAAAATCCTAAGTAAGAGCATCAAATACATAATAATTTAAGTATTAACTAGATAGATTTACTTTACTTAATTTAATTCCCAATCGTTTCACTGACATCTTATCCGTCTAAAACATATCATAGACATCAGTAATAGTATAGTATAGTAATACCGCCATCTCATCACTGTGCCAAGAGCGAGGGAAAGGAAAGACATCAACATCCATAGGAAGATTATTACAGTAGTTATATTCTTGTATATAGGAGCAGTATTATAGTAGTTATGTTCTTGTACATAGGAGTAGTATTATAGTAGTTATATTCTTGTACATAGGAGGTAGTATTATAGTAGTTATATTCTTGTACATAGGAGCAGTATTATAGTAGTTATATTCTTGTACATAGGAGGTAGTATTATAGTAGTTATATTCTTGTACATAGGAGCAGTATTATAGTAGTTATATTCTTGTACATAGGAGGTAGTATTATAGTAGTTATATTCTTGTACATAGGAGCAGTATTATAGTAGTTATATTCTTGTACATAGGAGCAGTATTATAGTAGTTATATTCTTGTGCATAGGAGCAGTATTATAGTAGTTATATTCTTGTACATAGGAGTAGTATTATAGTAGTTATATTCTTGTACATAGGAGCAGTATTATAGTAGTTATATTCTTGTACATAGGAGCAGTATTATAGTAGTTATATTCTTGTACATAGGAGTAGTATTATAGTAGTTATATTCTTGTACATAGGAGGTAGTATTATAGTAGTTATATTCTTGTACATAGGAGCAGTATTATAGTAGTTATATTCCTGTACATAGGAGGTAGTATTATAGTAGTTATATTCTTGTACATAGGAGGTAGTATTATAGTAGTTATATTCTTGTACATAGTAGTATTATAGTAGTTATATTCTTGTACATTGGAGCAGTATTATAGTAGTTATATTCTTGCACATAGGAGGTAGTAATATAATAGTTATATTCTTGTACGTAGGAGGTAGTATTATAGTAGTTATATTCTTGTACATAGGAGCAGTATTATAGTAGTTATATTCTTGTACATAGAGGGTAGTATTATAGTAGTTATATTCTTGTACATAGGAGTAGTATTATAGTAGTTATATTCTTGTACATAGGAGCAGTATTATAGTAGTTATATTCTTGTACATAGGAGCAGTATTATAGTAGTTATATTCTTGTACATAGTAGGTAGTATTATAGTAGTTATATTCTTGTACATAGGAGCAGTATTATAGTAGTTATATTCTTGTACATAGGAGGTAGTATTATAGTAGTTATATTCTTGTACATAGGAGCAGTATTATAGTAGTTATATTCTTGTACATAGTAGGTAGTATTATAGTAGTTATATTCTTGTACATAGGAGCAGTATTATAGTAGTTATATTCTTGTACATAGGAGTAGTATTATAGTAGTTATATTCTTGTACATAGGAGTAGTATTATAGTAGTTATATTCTTGTACATAGTAGGTAGTATTATAGTAGTTATATTCTTGTACATAGTAGGTAGTATTATAGTAGTTATATTCTTGTACATAGTAGGTAGTATTATAGTAGTTATATTCTTGTACATAGGAGCAGTATTATAGTAGTTATATTCTTGTACATAGGAGTAGTATTATAGTAGTTATATTCTTGTACATAGGAGCAGTATTATAGTAGTTATATTCTTGTACATAGGAGTAGTATTATAGTAGTTATATTCTTGTACCTAGGAGTAGTATTATAGTAGTTATATTCTTGTACATAGGAGTAGTATTATAGTAGTTATATTCTTGTACATAGGAGCAGTATTATAGTAGTTATATTCTTGTACATAGGAGTAGTATTATAGTAGTTATATTCTTGTACATAGGAGTAGTATTATAGTAGTTATATTCTTGTACATAGGAGTAGTATTATAGTAGTTATATTCTTGTACATAGGAGCAGTATTATAGTAGTTATATTCTTGTACATAGGAGCAGTATTATAGTACTTATATTCTTGTACATAGGAGTAGTATTATAGTAGTTATATTCTTGTACCTAGGAGTAGTATTATAGTAGTTATATTCTTGTACCTAGGAGTAGTATTATAGTAGTTATATTCTTGTACATAGGAGTAGTATTATAGTAGTTATATTCTTGTACATAGGAGTAGTATTATAGTACTTATATTCTTGTACATTGTATTATAATAGGTATAGTACTTACTGTACATGTTTTTACATATGAGCGATATTAAAATTATATTCTTGGACTCAGATGGTTACGACCTACTAAATGGCCCAGGGAATATAGTTGGTGACAGGTTCATTGATATGTGGGTGGTTAAAGTCTAAAATATCTGGTCTAATTGCTGTAGAATAGATACTATGTAGCACAACCTGTTGAAAGGTTTCCTGCTGGCTGTGATTAGAGCAGTGTATATGATATCACAGCCTGCTTCATATGATGCTGTATATGAAGCCTTAGACCAGTCGGAGGATCTGTGCTGACTCTTTTCCACTGCTAAAAGCACCTAAAATAGTGAATCAAGCATCAGAATTGGACGGATGGAAAAAGGCACCAAGGTCTTAAAAAGCACCAGAATGCGCTATGGAAGGCAGACAGGTGAGCTCACTGAGCAAAATCATAACTTAAAGCAATCCATATCTAGAAAAGACATGCGGTAATATGTGATATAATGCAGTCCCACTAGAAGGTGAGTATATCAGAACAGAGCTCCATTTTGCTTGCTCAGGGGTGGGGTTTATCTTGATCTTGGGTGGAACTTTGTGATTACTCCACGCAGAAGACACACGTACTAGTGCATTGCACATTGATATCTTGTGATCCTGGTCAGGAATCCTTTCACTCCTCCTCCATGTAATGTCGCCTGCCTGAACTTTCCAGAAATCTTTGCATATAGATTAATGATTCCAGTGTACAATTCCACCTTCGCTGAAATCAGAAACAGAAAGGAGGAGAAATATAATGATTTAATATATTCCCCGTGCCCCGCACTACAGAAGCCACTGATCCATATCTTGCACTGATGAAATCTAACAAGTTCAAAGCAGGCTGTCCTCTGGTTGTAGAGAAGGCTCTGTATCTATGGCGGAAGAAATGATAAAAACTAGAATGTCTTCATGAAAGGAGCAATTTGCATATCTTTACCCAGAATCCTTTTAGCTGTATTTAATCCTTCAGTATTTGCCACTATAGGATAATTAGCTGTCAGACGGTAAATACTTTCCATTACTTCTTACTTATAACAAAGTGTTCTTATCAGAGGTATAGGAAGGAAGCCGCACGTGGATGGTAATCTCTATAGAGCCTGCAGGGGAATCACTTCATCTCTTACCTTATGGGAAAAGAGGGGATAATACAATCAATCATGAAAATCAAAGTTACCCCAAACCATTCCCCTAAGGAGCAGAACAGTGATGATTTACTGCACCCCCTCAACTAGCACATATGGAAACCATACAGAGACAGGTATACTGCTTTACTGAAACACACAATATGTTCACGAGAACTACTATAAATACTATACCCTAATGGATACAATATATCTAATATAATACTATAATACTGTCACCTATATACAAGAATATAACAACTATAATACTGCTCCTATATACAAGAATATAACTACTATAATACTGCTCCACTATGTACAAGAATATAACAACTATAATACTACTCCTATGTACAAGAATATAACTACTATAATACTACTCCTATGTACAAGAATATAACTACTATAATACTACTCCTATGTACAAGAATATAACTACTATAATACTGCTCCTATGTACAAGAATATAACTACTATAATACTACTCCTATGTACAAGAATATAACTACTATAATACTACTCCTATGTACAAGAATATAACTACTATAATACTGCTCCTATGTACAAGAATATGACTACTATAATACTACTCCTATGTACAAGAATATAACTAGTATAATACTGCTCCTATGTACAAGAATATAACTACTATAATACTGCTCCTATGTACAAGAATATAACTACTATAATACTACCTCCTATATACAAGAATATAACTACTATAATACTGCTCCTATGTACAAGAATATAACTACTATAATACTGCTCCTATGTACAAGAATATAACTACTATAATACTACCTCTATGTACAAGAATATAACTACTATAATACCACTCCTATGTACAAGAATATAACTACTATAATACTACTCCTATGTACAAGAATATAACTACTATAATACTACCTCCTATGTACAAGAATATAACTACTATAATACTACCTCCTATGTACAAGAATATAACTACTATAATACTACTCCTATGTACAAGAATATAACTACTATAATACTGCTCCTATGTACAAGAATATACTACTATAATACTACTCCTATGTACAAGAATATAACTACTATAATACTACTCCTATGTACAAGAATATAACTACTATAATACTACTCCTATGTACAAGAATATAACTACTATAATACTACTCCTATGTACAAGAATATAACTACTATAATACTACCTCCTATGTACAAGAATATAACTACTATAATACTGCTCCTATGTACAAGAATATAACTACTATAATACTGCTCCTATGTACAGGAATATAACTACTATAATACTGCTCCTATGTACAAGAATATAACTACTATAATACTACCTCCTATGTACAAGAATATAACTACTATAATACTGCTCCTATGTACAAGAATATAACTACTATAATACTGCTCCTATGTACAAGTATATAACTACTATAATACTACCTCCTATGTACAAGAATATAACTACTATAATACTACTCCTATGTACAAGAATATAACTACTATAATACTACTCCTATGTACAAGAATATAACTACTATAATACTACTCCTATGTACAAGAATATAACTACTATAATACTACCTCCTATGTACAAGAATATAACTACTATAATACTGCTCCTATGTACAAGAATATAACTACTATAATACTGCTCCTATGTACAGGAATATAACTACTATAATACTGCTCCTATGTACAAGAATATAACTACTATAATACTACTCCTATGTACAAGAATATAACTACTATAATACTACTCCTATGTACAAGAATATAACTACTATAATACTGCCTCCTGTGTACAAGAATATAACTACTATAATACTACTCCTATGTACAAAAATATAACTACTATAATACTCCTCCTATGTACAAGAATATAACTACTATAATACTGCTCCTATGTACAAGAATATAACTACTATAATACTACTCCTATGTACAAGAATATAACTACTATAATACTACTCCTATGTACAAGAATATAACTACTATAATACTGCTCCTATGTACAAGAATATAACTACTATAATACTACTCCTATGTACAAGAATATAACTACTATAATACTGCTCCTATGTACAAGAATATAACTACTATAATACTGCTCCTATGTACAAGTATATAACTACTATAATACTACCTCCTATGTACAAGAATATAACTACTATAATACTACCTCCTATGTACAAAAATATAACTACTATAATACTCCTCCTATGTACAAGAATATAACTACTATAATACTGCTCCTATGTACAAGAATATAACTACTATAATACTACTCCTATGTACAAGAATATAACTACTATAATACTGCCTCCTGTGTACAAGAATATAACTACTATAATACTACTCCTATGTACAAGAATATAACTACTATAATACTACTTCTATGTACAAGAATATAACTACTATAATACTGCTCCTATGTACAAGAATATAACTACTATAATACTACTCCTATGTACAAGAATATAACTACTATAATACTACTCCTATGTACAAGAATATAACTACTATAATACTACTCCTATGTACAAGAATATAACTACTATAATACTGCTCCTATGTACAAGAATATAACTACTATAATACTACCTCCTATGTACAAGAATATAACTACTATAATACTGCTCCTATGTACAAGAATATAACTACTATAATACTACCTCCTATGTACAAGAATATAACTACTATAATACTACTCCTATGTACAAGAATATAACTACTATAATACTACTCCTATGTACAAGAATATAACTACTATAATACTACTCCTATGTACAAGAATATAACTACTATAATACTGCTCCTATGTACAAGAATATAACTACTATAATACTACCTCCTATGTACAAGAATATAACTACTATAATACTGCTCCTATGTACAAGAATATAACTACTATAATACTACTCCTATGTACAAGAATATAACTACTATAATACTGATCCTATGTACAAGAATATAACTACTATAATACTACCTCCTATGTACAAGAATATAACTACTATAATACTACTCCTATGTACAAGAATATAACTACTATAATACTACAGAGCAGTCTTACATGGGTTTAGTATTATTCTCCTGCACTGTAACATGTTTTGTCCTATGAATTCCTTGCGGTATTATTAGTGTCACGGCTCGGCTCTGTTATCTGGGTATTGTATCATGTGAACCACTTCAGAGACCAGCAGGGGGAGGTAAATGCAATTAGTACCACATAAAAAATAAGAACCTTTCATGTTTTTTGCGCTCTTCATGGTCGTCTTAATCTGCGGGTTAATTACACAATTAATATGTGAAGGGCTCAGAAGTGGGAAGTTTAATTGGAGAAAAATAACATTTAGCAGAGTGGAACATGCGCTTAATATGAGGTGTGTTCTCTGCGCGCTGACCTTAACCCCTGCATGGCCGGCTGATCCTGCGCGTTGCGGATCTCCAGGGCACTGATCAGGGATATGTCACTTGTTGAGATGAAAAGCGGTTGTCAGACGTTTCCCGATCAGTTCACAGGAGGTGACTGTGAGTCATATATAATAAATGTCACGGAGACTCCCCTCCGACAGCGCCAACCACCACACCACGTAATCATCGCTCAGTCGCTGAGGTTCCGAATAGAAAGCTTTGGGGGCAGTCAGGGCAATTAACCCTTACTTGACTGCTTTATTTTTCTTGTAGTTTTTGCATCAAAATATTGTTATTTAATTAAATTTTTAGATTTTTTTTGGGCTTTTTTGTTTTCAATTTAACTGGATAGGCGGCAAGTGTGCTACACAGCGGAATAGGTGACTGTGACCTAATTATGTTGAACTAGGTGGCGCTGTTGCACCTATAAAACAGCCATTCAGGAAGTTATCAGCAGTCACATGACACCCCTGCAGCACTGACTCCTAATAAAGATGAAGAGTCCAACTAAGGAGTCAGGTACTTAGGACAAGGGGCATCATACAGAGGGGTCTAACCACTGGGACAAAAACATTGGGATCCCTTGAAGATCATCCAGGGATCCACCCACGGTCACATAGTTGGCACAACCCCTTTAACCCCTTAATGACTGGCCTGTTTTGCTCCTCAATGAACAAGCCATTATTTGTATTTTTCCAACTTTTTTTCTATTCTTCCTTCAATGTAACGGTATGGGGGCTTGTTTTTTTGTGGATGCCGCCATTTTTGGGTAGCCATATCTCATTGTTTACCTTTGATTACATGTTTTTAGGAGTCAGGAAGAAAGTCCTCTGCTGTGTTTTTACATTTTGAGTGTTGCAAAGTTCGCCATGCAGCGTATGTGTGCTTGTTTTTTTCCGGACAAGTTGCAGTTATTAAGGCCACCATTTTGGGCTACCTATATCTCATTGTGTACCTTGTGTTAACTGTTTCTAATTGTACCACTATGTGTGATAAATAATTTATGGACATAATACGGTAATGCCCAATATTAGACAGGATAAAACCAGTTCAATGTGCCAGATTCATTATGAATGTTCCAAAAATTTTGGATTGAACAGAACCCTGAAATTTTGGGGGTTCACCACCCATGAATCTCTGTTGTACTCTGGGGCTGAGTATTATAATCAGGGGCCCAGGGGAGGTTCGGAAAGATAATAAACTCTGATACTTCCCTTCTTCCACCTCTCCTGGGCTTCCTTGTAGTTCTCTTTTGTTGTCTTCAGGCCTCTTCCAGCTTCTTGGGTGATATCTTTGGTTCCAAGTATATTGCTGCGGCCCGGTGTGAAACATGCTGACTAGAGATGAGCGAGTAGGTATTCTATCGGATACTACGATATTCAAAATATTCGTACTCGATCGAATACTACTAGCTATTCGCAGTAAATATTCGATCCAGAACCAGCGTTGAGTGGCCATTGTACAGCATTCGGCCAATCAACGCTGGTTCTGCAGCAGGCTCGTCTGTGAGGAGGCAGAGTGTAAAATCGGACCACAGCAGTCTCCATTGTGGTCCACTCTTAGACCCGCCCCCTCACAGACGAGCCTCCGGCAGAACCAGCGTTGATTGGCTGAATGCTGTACACTGGCCAATCAACACTGGTCAATGCATTCCTATGAGAAAAAGTAAGCTCCCTCGTAACAGCAAGCTGCCAGCTCTCTCGACTAGCAAGGACGAACCTGCTGCAGAACCAGTGTTGATTTGCCGCAGGCTCATCCTTGCTAGTCAGGAGAGCTGGCAGCTTGCGGTTACAAGGGAGCAGACTTTTTATCAGCGCAACTGCAAGCGCTGTGCAGTTAAAGCCCACGGACCCCATAGACTATAATGGGGTCCGTGCACTATAACTGCACAGCGCTCCTCCTAAACACTCTCCTCCTGTTATTTGTGGACTTGGTGACTCTCCTTTAGTAGAATAGTGTTTTCCCCTGAAACGAGCATTTTTTCCCATAGACTATAATGGGATTCGATATTCGATCGAGTAGTTCAATATTGAGGCTCTACTCAAAACGAATATCGAATCTCGAATATTTCACTGTTTGCTCATCTCTAATGCTGACATCATAATGGCTACGTTCCCCATGTTAGGTCACCCAGGAGGCAGGAAGAGGCCAGTAGACAATGGAAGTGTACCCGATGGAGCACTGCAAGGGAGCCTAGGTGAGGTGAGGGATGGGGAGTATCAGTATTTATTATGTTTCCACACCTCATTTCCGTAGTAGTCGGCCAATTGTCTGCTTGGTTGATAGCTATTCCTTCCACTAACCCTACACATGCATGCTTAGCTCTCTGTGCACTGCAGAGTAACCTGCGGTTCGGCCCTTTTTACAGGGGTTTACCCCTAGAGGAACAAAAGGTTGGGCATATTAAAGCCAGCATGCCCGATCCCTTCTTCCCCCATTACAATCCATGGAGGGAGAATCAGGAGACCCCATAAACATTCAATGAGATCTTCGTCTGGTCCCACCGAAAATGGCAACTCACCAATTTTTTTGTACCTTATACTTTTCCCTGGATCCACTTCTGGCTTGAGCTCAAAAAACTGCATCATAAACTGTGTGTGCGTTTCCAGCCAAGGAGAGACAATCTACAGAAGACAATGTGTTCCTCCCCACAATGTTTCGTCTGGCGGCCCCTTATAATATAGGGCTACATGTAATTGAGGATAATTGGGTCTCGCTGTTGCTGCCATGAAACGTAGAGATCTGTATTTACAAGGACCGGGTGGCAATTGAATTAGGAAATGATGGAAAACAAGTGATTCTTTATCATATCAAAATACACGGTGTGACGTGCGGGGCCGCAGACGCCAGGACGATCGTGTTTCACTGCCAGTACTCACGCTTACAGATTTAACCCATTAACTCCTGCAATGGACTTCAAGGCTTCGGGATAAGCGTGGTGGTCTGGTATCCAAATAATACGGCCATGCCTGACTGTGGACTCTTTTGAGGCATTGAATAGGCCATAAAGGTTTCATAAGAGGGTCCCACCTCTAGGACTTGCAAGTATCTGCAGGTTGGATTTGCGCTTGCATGCATTGCTCTCTCCAATCCCTTCCATTGGAATTCCAAAAATTGCAAAAAATGGCGCTAAATTGCCAGATTGGTCTACAGATGGCCATGATGCAGGAGGAGCAGAGTAGGCAAACCATATGTAAGCTGACAAAGGACATGCACCCCTCCCCCCAATGCCTTCAGCCCTAGCGCTGCATACATTACTTCCATAGGGGTCCGTGTGACTATTCTCACAGGCTGACTACAGCTCTATCCCGCAGTCCCTCCGATTCCAGCCCATGCTGTCCTTCTACCTCCTTGCAGCCAGTGATAAGACTAGGAGAACCGCAGGGCATCCTAACAAACAGCTCCTGACTTTGATGTATGTTGGTGGTAAAGAAGAAGATTGGGCGGCGTAATTTACCGCACACCGCTCTATTTCTCCGTAGCATTAAACACAAGTCTTACAGAAAACACAGAGAAGTGAAATAAAGACAGAGAGGTGGAAGAGCTCGAAACTGGGGCTCCCTCTATGATATCCACGTGCTGTAACAGGATCTATGGACACAGATAGAACTGCTTCCCTGTCTCCCCATGTAAAGGAAATACAGTAGATATAGATAGTACTGCCTCCTTGTTTCTCCAGGGTAATGATGAACGCTTAGATGGTACTACCTTCCTATCCCTTCCTATAAGGGTGCAGACAAAGAGTGTACCTACCACCCCTTTGTCTCTCTATAAATGATGTAGTAGGTACAGACAGTACTGCCTCCCTGTCTCTTTTCTAAATGATACAGGCAACTGAGCACAAACAGCATTATCTTAATGGCTGCACAAATAAATAATGTTGGCACAGATGCCACTGCCCCCCAATCTCTTCCTATAAATGGTGTAGGCACAGATAGTACTGATTCCCAGTCTTTTCCTACAAATATTGTAGTCACAGATAGCACTGCCTCCCAGTCTCCTCCTATAAATGGCATAGGTACAGATAGTACTGTCTCCCAGTCTTTCCTTATAAATATTGTAGGCACAGATAGTACTGCCTCCCAGTCTCTTCATATAAATGGGGTAGGCACAGATAGTACTGCCTCTCAGTCTCTTTCTATAAATGATTTAGGCACAGACAGCACTGCGTCTCAGTCTCTTCCTGAAAATTATACAGGTATAGATAGTATTGCTTCCCTTTCTGTGCCTACTAGTCTCTTCCTATAAATGATGTAGGTACAGATAGTACTGTCTCCCAGTCTTTTCTTATAAAAGGTGTAGGTACAGATAGTACTGTCTCCCAGTCTCTTCTTATAAAAGGTGTAGGTACAGATAGTACTGCCTCTCAGTCTCTTCTTATAAATGGTGTAGGTACAGCAGCGCCACACCGCCCATGAGGTGACCTGTAGCGACCGCTTCAGGCGGCGCTATGCCAGGGCCCCGGGAAGGGCGGCATTTTTGCTTACCTAAGCCAGTCCAGGTGGATTGGGGAGGCCGCTGGAGCAGCACTGCTCCAGCGGCCTCCCCTCACGCTCAGGCAGAGAGCAGGTCCTCTCCATGCCTGCTCAGGCTGCTCCGCCACGCCCCTTCGCTCCGCCCCGTCCCCTCCGCTCCGCCCTCTCCTCCTGGGGAGGGGGGGGGCTTTCTTTCGTCCGCCTCGGGTGACGAAAAAGGCAGGTTCACCCCTGAGGTACAGATAGTACTGCCTCTCAGTCTCTTTCTATAAAAGGTGTAGGTACAGATAGTACTGTCTCCCAGTCTCTTCCTATAAATGATGTAGGCACAGATAGTACTGTCTCCCAGTCTCTTCTTATAAAAAGTGTAGGTACAGATAGTACTGCCTCCCAGTCTCTTCCTATAAATGATGTAGGCACAGATAGTACTGTCTCCCAGTCTCTTCTTATAAAAAGTGTAGGTACAGATAGTACTGCCTCCCAGTCTCTTCCTATAAATGATGTAGGCACAGATAGTACTGTCTCCCAGTCTCTTCTTATAAAAAGTGTAGGTACAGATAGTACTGACTCCCAGTCTCTTCCTATAAATGATGTAGGCACAGATAGTACTGTCTCCCAGTCTCTTCCTATAAATGATGTAGGCACAGATAGTACTGTCTCTCAGTCTCTTCCTATAAATGATGTAGGCACAGATAGTACTGTCTCCCAGTCTCGTCCTATAAATGATGTAGGCACAGATAATACTGTTTCCCAGTCTCTTCCTATAAATGATGTAGGCACAGATAGCACTGCCTTCTATATCTCCTGTCAGAGGACTCAGGCTTCTTCATTCATTCATTCACACAGTACTATGGAACTTCTTAGAGAATCCATCAATATCTAACAACATGGCCGCTGATCTTGAGAACCGACAGATAAGTATTTCAGAAAGCAAGTAGATGCAACCTGACCCTGCTAACTGGCAGATGATGGAGGAACTTGGGTTTCCTTTATTGTTTTGGTGGCTGTTAAGTGACAATTGTCTGACACATTGTTTCTGTAGTTCTGGCTTTTAAGTCCTCAAAAAAGACATCATTGTGGCACAAGCGAGGAGGAAAGCCCAAAGTTAAGAAAATAATAGGAAGAAGCGAAAGTCGGAGATTAGAGAGAGATGAAAGGAGATTGAAGGTTGGGGGAGATAATGGCCGGCAGGATGGAATGAAGAGAAAGGACAGAAAGCAAAGCGAGCGCCGCGCATGAAAGGACAGGACGTGAGAGATAAAACACCTGAGCGAGCAGCAAAGGTCACCGCCTCCGTGACCTGAATCATTGCCATTTGTGACTTCCATGCCGTCACCTTCCAACCTCTCCCATCATACCGCCTCCTAATAATAGGCTCATTACCACGACCATGAATCTCATTACAAGCGAAAATAGAATATCTAATTACAAGGACGTCTCGGCTTTAGAGATGATTGTGACTGCAAGGACCAGCAGGCAATGTAACGCTGTACTTTACCGATCTCTGGTCAGCCGGGGGCATGGACCTAAGGTGGCCTCAAGGTGAGGTGCTAGAAAGGTCACCTTGTACCTATAACAAACTCAAGTAGCTAAATCAAGGCAAGAGGGCGCCATACCAAGTGGTTGGGGTGCAGTATTATCTGAGAAGGACTGCAACTCCAGGTACGGGTACATGTATGGATGCACCACTGAGTCATGTCCTGCTACCACCTCTGATGTAGGCTTAAGTCCTGCCCCGAAACTGGCAAGACCTACTCCTTAACTAACTGGCAACTTAACATCTTTTCGGGACAGGACATGCCCAGATTTGACGGGACTGTCCTGACAAATGCAGAAAGTTGACATCCTAACCAGGATGCTGCGAATCAGAAAACCCCTTAAAGGGATATCTCATTAACAACAATCCCATTCGTGTTGTACCCCCTAGGACCCCTGGCGAAGGAGACATCATGGAGGAGACTGGACGACAACCAACAAGGACTGTGAGGGGTTCAGTGGTAACAATGTTTCTGTAAGTTCCCGGGGCTTCCTCACATCCCGATCCGTCTTCCCCGACATCTCCCATCCTGGCGCAGTTTTTAGAGCCCCATACACATTAGATTGCCAGCTTTGTCATGGCGGTTGGTTCCCTTTAAATGACTTATCTACATGAGACGAGTAATGTCGGCGTTTGTTAAGCTTCCTTGTTTCGGCGCTACCTACTCATGCTGATAGAACAATATATATTCAATAAACACGGAGCATCCGACGGGAGTCTCAGCGACAATGACAAGGCGGATGATATGAGAAACACAAGAAAACAACTCCACACGTTCCGGGGATTGGCGCAGATGACAATTCTCAGAGCTGTAAGTGAGAGGCGGACATGGTGGCGGTTGTTTACTCGGCTTAGGTATTATTTTATGTCTATACATCCCAAAATATATGTAGCTACTGAATAGCGGGGGCAGAGCCCTGGTGTACGGAGGACCCCTAATACCCTCGTCCTCAGCCTCCACATCCTCATATTGCAGTATTATACTTGAGCTCTCTATGGCGGTATTATTTGGCCACTATTATATATGTTACCTGGTTTGGAGCAGGCGGGCACCATTTCAGTGTTATATGAAGGAGTTGTTTGAGCACATTGATATGTTTCATGGACACGCACTGCTCTTATTTAGCACATGGTATAACGGTATTACTTGGACGCTTGGTGTTATTATATTCTTTTGGGCATGTTTTATGGCACCATTTCAGTGTTGTATTGTAAAGTATGGTTTGACAAAGTTGATGTGTCCCATGTTGGCAGTCTTTGGCCTTATGGTGGTCTTATTTTTCTGCACGGTAATGGCGGTATTATTTGGACACTTAGTTGCTGGATTTTCTTTAGACACCTCTTTGATATTCTATGAAGGTTTTCCTTGAGCACTTTGATGTGTCTTATAATGGCAGCCTTTGTACTATTTTTGTGCCTGGTATGGCGGTATTATTTTAACGCTTGGTTGTATGCTATCCTTTAGGGAACTCTATGAAAGTATTTCTTAAGCATCTGTAACACCTTTTGTATATTGCATAATAATATATTTGTGCATTATATGGCGGTATTATTTGCACACTTGATAATCTGTTCTTTGGGGCATATACACCGAGGCACCATTTCAGTATTGTTTGAGCACATTACAGTCGTTGAACATTGGATGATATTATTTTTGTGCACTGTATGGAGGTATTATTTGCACACTTGATATGCTGTTCTTTGGGGCATATACACCAAGGCACCATTTCAGTATTGTTTGAGCACATTACAGTTGTTAAACATTGTTTGATATTATTTTTGCGCACTGTATGGCGGTATTATTTGGACGGCTAGCGGTATTATTTTGTAGCTGTTTAATGTCTTACCTGGGCTTGTCCATAGATCTTGATCCGGTCTATGGTTGAGCATTAGCTTTTATCATCTCTGCCATTCCATATTATGTTATTAACACCAATCTGTTATTTCGCCACATTGTGCCGCCTTTGATATAACCCCCATCCCCTGCCCCACAGCCCCTGCGCTGATGTCCTGCCAATATCCCCTGTTGTCAGCGCCGCCGGTAAGAGCATTGTGTGTAAACCATAGCCGCTCATGAAAGGCTCGGCTCTCGCTCCGTTACAAAGTATCACAAACTCCAACCACTGTTCTTTTCTGCCGGATCAATACAGCGTATAGTACTTTGTGCAAAGAGCGTGCGACGCAGACAAAGGCAGAAGTAAAATGTGAGCGCAGGCTATTTAAGTTGTGGGGGGATGTAAATCCTCCCCCTCTCTATTTCATAGATTGACTTTAAGTGCTCACATTAAAATCAAAAAGGAGGAAGAAAAAAAAATCTCAGGCAGAAAAACTAATTGTTCTTTAATTAGTTTGCCAGCGTGACAGCGGCGGTGGGAGGGGGAGGCAACGGGGCTCCGAATCTCAAATCCGCTCCCTAACAAGGGGATTAAGTGCTTTAACCCTCTCCTTACTCGGGCTAGTCTCAGCGCGGGTAACAGTTGACGGTATATATATATATATATATATATATATATATATATATATATACCTAGACCTGCCATATACAGAAGACTGATATTACCCGACACATTCATCTCCCGACTCCGCTATAAACATGCACAGCTATATCCAAGCCGCCCCGCACACCTGCCGCTCACGGTGCACGTGCCGTCTAAATGCCACCTGTATACCAAGTGCGATATGAGAATATTGTACCTAACACAAACCATGCATATAGTGCGTGCACCAAACATGTCCTAGACACCGGCGACACTCACACTCCACGCAGGACTACACCGTTATGCCCAAACCTCAACCTATGTCACATATGTGTGGAAACCAGGACACGTCGCACATGCACCCCTCATACATAGGGCACAGGCTGCTCATGTAGCATTCACGTATACGTACCCCTCATGGTCACACGAGCACCATCCGTGCACCATCTGTGCACCGCTCGCAGACAGGACGCACACCGTGCACTGACCACTGAGGCCACATTCACACCACGCAGCTGTTAAAACTGCATCAAAACTGCATTGGGAAAAGACTGCGTAGCTTAAAAGCTGCGGCCCTACCGGACGGAAACGCTGTGATTTGCAAATCCCACGCCCACTTTGCACTTAAAACTGCAGCATGGAAACACTGGGATTTACAAAACACAACATCGGGCTGAGGTCACACATAGCGGAAACACAACATCAGGCTGAGGTCACACCAGTGCCGCACCTCCCATGAGGCAACCTGAAGCGAGCGCTTCAGGCAGCGCTATGTCAGGGCCCCAGGGAGGGCGGCATTTTTGCTTACCTAAGCCAGTCCAGGACAAGCTGTCCTGGACTGGCTTAGCACCAAGCGGTGGATTGGGGAGGCCACTGGAGCAGCGCTGCTCCAGCATCCTCCCCTCATGCTCAGGCAGACAGCAGGTCCTCTCCGTGCCTGCTCTCTGCCTGCGAACGCCGCTAAGCCCCGTCCTTTCACTTAGCCCCGCCCCTCCGCTCCACCCCCTCCTCCGGGGGGGGGCAGCTTTCCGTCGTTCGCCTCGGGCGGTGAAAGGGTTCACCCCTGGGTCACACATAGCGGAAACACAACATCAAGCTGAGGTCACACATAGCGGAAACACAACCTCAGGCTGAGGTCACACATAGCGGAAACACAACCTCAGGCTGAGGTCACACATAGCGGAAACACAACATCGGGCTGAGGTCACACATAGCGGAAACACAACATCGGGCTGAGGTCACACATAGCGGAAACACAACATCGGGCTGAGGTCACACATAGCGGAAACACAACCTCAGGCTGAGGTCACACATAGCGGAAACACAACCTCAGGCTGAGGTTACACATAGCGGAAACACAACATCGGGCTGAGGTCACACATAGCGGAAACACAACCTCATGCTGAGGTTACACATAGCGGAAACACAACATCGGGCTGAGGTCACACATAGCAGAAACACAACATGGCTGAGGTCACACATAGCGGAAACACAACCTCAGGCTGAGGTTACACATAGTGGAAACACAACATCGGGCTGAGGTCACACATAGCAGAAACACAACATCGGGCTGAGGTCACACATAGCGGAAACACAACATCGGGCTGAGGTCACACATAGCAGAAACACAACATCGGGCTGAGGTCACACATAGCAGAAACACAACATCGGGCTGAGGTCACACATAGCAGAAACACAACATCGGGCTGAGGTCACACATAGCAGAAACACAACATTGGGCTGAGGTCACACATAGCGGAAACAGAAGAACTTCAAGTCCACTGTGTATAAATCGCAACATATCAATTATACAGAACCGCTGGTGTTAGGTATAAGTATTCTGTGAAGAACGCTGCAGAAAATACCGCCTGTGTCTTTTCCGCAGCGTTTTTTGGCTGCGCTCGCTATGTGGGGCCTGAGCTTTACAGTCCCAGAAAATTCATGAGATTTTATTTCATCTCATCTGCACGTTACAGGAAAGAGATAGAACAGAAAAGAATGTTGTTGTTGAAAAAATGTCTAAAAAAGTAATTAAAATTCCTGCGATATTTACCTTCATTCCCTGCGTGTGTCCTGACTTGCAGGTTGTTCCAATGCAGTTTTGACGCAGTTTTATCTGCAACCAGCTATCTCCATGTGGTTTGTCTTCTTAGCCATTCAGTCTTGGCACATTTTGCGGGCACCTTTTTAGGATTGCAGGGCTTCCTTTCACCCAATTCACCTACAGTATAAAGTATCTCCTCTCCATAGAACAGGTGTATATTGTATATATCAGTGCCAACATTCCTGGGGACCAATCTGAAGGTGTTGCGATTTCTCCTACGTTCCTGATGTAGACACTATACAACTTCAGGTAATTTCAGCGTAGAGCTGGAGAGGTGTCAGAAAACAGACGTTGTTTATGTATCTCAGCCATGAAAACGAAAGAAATTGGGACTTCAGTCTGTGCTGGGGAAGGCAAAGTCATTACATGTGTCCCCGAGACTGAATCTACACCTAGAAATGCCAAATTCTACAGCAGATTGTCAGAACTCATCTGTGCTGAGACTATTCTAAATTGTCTTGGTTTACAAGGAGTTAATGCAATATGCAACATTGTAACAAGATAGATTTATGAAACATTGTAACATATGGCTGCGAATTCTCTTATTATGTCAGTAAAACAATGTATCATTTATAGGTCCTGATTATTCTCATAATATATCTACATATATTGGAGCTCTACATGGAGCACTTACTGGTACATTCAGCCCCCAATGTCCTGACAGCCGAGGATCCCAGACATCAGACCCCCCCCCCCCCCATTGCCTATCCCATGGAGAGAGATAACTTTATGGATTTATATGCAGTCAGCTCCCCCTAGTGATGAGTGCAGGCGGCCCAGAATTGGACAGTCAGGTCTGCTATTGCCGCTTAGCCCATTCAGCCCAAAAAACACCATCAAGGTGACATAAGACTTCAACACAGTATATATGTATAGTTATTGTATAGTCTTAGACTTAAGAGGGGATTTCAACAAACCTAATCATATATACATGAAATGTATCACTTTTTTTTTTTTTTTTTTTTTAATTAAACCCAGCCATAATGTCCCTATTGTGGTCAGGTTATCTTTAGAGATGAGCGAACAGTGTTCTATCGAACACATGTTCGATCGGATATCAGGGTGTTCGCCATGTTCGAATCGAATCGAACACCGCGTGGTAAAGTGCGCCAAAATTCGATTCCCCTCCCACCTTCCCTGGCGCCTTTTTTGCACCAATAACAGCGCAGGGGAGGTGGGACAGGAACTACGAAACCGGGGGCATTGAAAAAAATTGGAAAAAGTCATTGGCTGCCGAAATCAGGTGACCTCCATTTTAGACGAATAGTGGATTTCAAATCCGGGTCATATGAGAATGTGAACTTTGTGACTATGAGACAGGGATAGCTGTACAGGCAGGGATAGCTAGGGATAACCTTTATTTAGGGGGGAATGTTATTAAAAATAACTTTTTGGGGCTCTATCGGGTGTGTAATTGTGATTTTTGTGAGATAAACTTTTTCCCATAGGGATGCATTGGCCAGCGCTGATTGGCCGAATTCCGTACTCTGGCCAATCAGCGCTGGCCAATGCATTCTATTAGCTTGATGAAGCAGAGTGTGCACAAGGGTTCAAGCGCACCCTCGGCTCTGATGTAGCAGAGCTGAGGCTGCACAAGGGTTCAAGCGCACCCTCGGCTCTGATGTAGGAGAGCCGAGGGTGCACTTGAACCCTTGTGCACCCTCGGCTCTGCTACATCAGAGCCGAGGGTGCGCTTGAACCCTTGTGCACACTCTGCTTCATCAAGCTAATAGAATGCATTGGCCAGCGCTGATTGGCCAATGCATTCTATTAGCCCGATGAAGTAGAGCTGAATGTGTGTGCTAAGCACACACATTCAGCTCTACTTCATCGGGCTAATAGAATGCATTGGCCAGCGCTGATTGGCCAGAGTACGGAATTCGGCCAATCAGCGCTGGCTCTGCTGGAGGAGGCGGAGTCTAAGATCGCTCCACACCAGTCTCCATTCAGGTCCGACCTTAGACTCCGCCTCCTCCAGCAGAGCCAGCGCTGATTGGCCGAATTCCGTACTCTGGCCAATCAGCACTGGCTAATGCATTGTATTGGCGTGATGAAGCAGTGCTGAATGAGTGTGCTTAGCACACACATTCAGCTCTACTTCATCGGGCTAATAGAATGCATTGGCCAATCAGCGCTGGCCAATGCATTCTATTAGCGTGAACTGAGTTTGCACAGGGGTTCTAGTGCACCCTCGGCTCTGCTACATCAGATTGCTACATCTGATGTAGCAGTGCCGAGTGTGCATCAGATGTGTAGTTGAGCAAAACTGACTCAGCACTGCTAAGTCTCTGCATTCGCATAGGAATGCATTGGCCAGCCTTCGGCCAATCAGCGCTGGCTCTGCCGGAGGAGGCGGAGTCTAAGGTCGGACCTGAATGGAGACTGGTGTGGAGCGATCTTAGACTCCGCCTCCTCCAGCAGAGCCAGCGCTGATTGGTCGAGTTCCGTACTCTGGCCAATCAGCACTGGCCAATGCATTTCTATGGGGAAAAGTTAGCTTGCGAAAATCGCAAACTGACAGGGATTTCCATGAAATAAAGTGACTTTTATGCCCCCAGACATGCTTCCCCTGCTGTCCCAGTGTCATTCCAGGGTGTTGGTATCATTTCCTGGGGTGTGATAGTGGACTTGGTGACCCTCCAGACACGAATTTGGGTTTCCCCCTTAACGAGTATATGTTCCCCATAGACTATAATGGGGTTCGAAACCCATTCGAACACTCGAACAGTGAGCGGCTGTTCGAATCGAATTTCGAACCTCGAACATTTTAGTGTTCGCTCATCTCTAGTTATCTTCTCATACATGTAGTGTCCTCCTGATAACCAGCCATGATGTCCTTATTGTGGTCGGGTTATCTTCTCATACATGTAGTGTCCTCCTGATAACCAGCCATGATATCCTTATTGTGGTCGGGTTATCTTCTCATACATGTAGTGTCCTCCTGATAACCAGCCATGATGTCCTTATTGTGGTCAGGTTATCTTCTCATACATGTAGTGTCCTCCTGATAACCAGCCATGATGTCCTTATTGTGGTCGGGTTATCTTCTCATACATGTAGTGTCCTCCTGATAACCAGCCATGATGTCCTTATTGTGGTCAGGTTATCTTCTCATACATGTAGTGTCCTCCTGATAACCAGCCATGATGTCCTTATTGTGGTCGGGTTATCTTCTCATACATGTAGTGTCCTCCTGATAACCAGCCATGATGTCCTTATTGTGGTCAGGTTATCTTCTCCTACATGTAGTGTCCTCCTGATAACCAGCCATGATGTCCTTATTGTGGTCGGGTTATCTTCTCATACATGTAGTGTCCTCCTGATAACCAGCCATGATGTCCTTATTGTGGTCGGGTTATCTTCTCATACATGTAGTGTCCCCTCCTGATAAGGACATCATGGCTGGGCTGGAGAAAAATTATAAAATCTGTAAAATATTTAATTATTCATATTTGCAGTAACATTCATCTTCTAATTGTCTATAGATCTAACAATTGTCTTATTCATGGGAAACCCCCGTTAACCCTTTCCTTCTACACAGTTCATGTATTTCCAGAGGAGGACAATTGTGGCAGAGAAGGCGAGGGAGTTTATCGACCGACTTGTCCCTGTTTTGTCCCCAGCTGTATAGATGTCCGCGTTCCAGCGACAGGTTGGACAACATGTGACTGCTCTGTCTAATGTTCTTATAAAAGCGCCTTGGGATGCGGACGATCAATAAGAGAATAGCCAAGCCATTTACAAACACAGATCAAGAGAGATAGCGTGCCACGGAAAGATCTACTCTGCTATGGAGGGAGAAAATCTTCATGCGGCGGCCCAACTTATCACGTAGACAGCTTTATTGCCGCCACGGCTAAGTGGGCTATAGACATGAGATCTGGAGCTGTCACTCGCTGCCGCTTTGTCTTGTCTTTGGACCCCTGTAGAGTCGTTTGCGGCAAAGCTCTGCATCGATGGCATGCAAGGGTTAACTGTCACCCGTGATCTGTCAATCAGCCCGTCCTCCCTTGGTGTTTTGCATCGTGTAACTTCCAAATCTCTCCCCCCTCCTACGCATCCCGGGCGCCGTTATTTCACCTGTTTTCTTCAATCTTTACGTGTGTTTTCTAGTTAAGGGAGAAGCAAACAAGTGAATTAATCATGGAGGTCTGAGAAGAAAAGCAGCCGGGCTGTCATTTACTGCACTATTCTTATTGCCGAGAGGAGGAGCAGAAAGTTCAGACCAAGAAATGGAAGATGAACAGAAGGATTAGCATGATTGTTAAAGGGAAAGCGCCAAACACATAAATACAACCCCCATCATCCCTCCATACTGGATATTACAGTGCAGCATATCTCATCCAAAACTGTGTCCATTATGTCAAGGACAGAGCAGGGATTATATTATCTCTCATTTAGACTATTAGGAGATTTTACTGGTGCTCAGTGTCACCCCCTGCTGGATAAAGTACCTGGAACAAGCTACTGAGAGATACGAAGGAAGGGGAACGATAACCAGGCAGGAATATAACTACTATAAGGGTCCATTCACATGGAGTAACGTGCCGCGTGACCTGAGACGTATACAGCGTGTGAGATTTTGAGCGCCGTAAAAGCTCCCATTGATTTCAATGGGAGCCTGGATCGTATACGCAGCATTATTTTGCGGCTGTGATTTTGCGGCATGTGAATGGACCATAATACTGCCCCTATATACAACAATATAACTACTATAATACTGCTCCTATGTACAAGAATATAACTACTATAATACTACTCCTATGTACAAGAATATAACTACTATAATACTACCTCCTATGTACAAGAATATAACTACTATAATACTACTCCTATGTACAGGAATATAACTACTATAATACTACCTCCTATGTACAAGAATATAACTACTATAATACTACTCCTATGTAAAAGAATATAACTACTATAATACTACTCCTATATACAAGAATATAACTACTATAATACTACCTCCTATGTACAAGAATATAACTACTATAATACTACCTCCTATGTACAAGAATATAACTACTATAATACTACTCCTATGTACAAGAATATAACTACTATAATACTACTCCTATGTACAAGAATATAACTACTATAATACTACCTCCTATGTACAAGAATATAACTACTATAATACTACTCCTATGTACAAGAATATAACTACTATAATACTACTCCTATATACAAGAATATAACTACTATAATACTACCTCCTATGTACAAGAATATAACTACTATAATACTACCTCCTATGTACAAAAATATAACTACTATAACACTGCCCCTATATACAAGAATATAACTACTATAATACTACCTCCTATGTACAAGAATATAACTACTATAATACTACTCCTATGTACAAGAATATAACTACTATAATACTACTCCTATATACAAGAATATAACTACTATAATACTACTCCTATGTACAAGAATATAACTACTATAATACTACTCCTATATACAAGAATATAACTACTATAATACTACCTCCTATGTACAAGAATATAACTACTATAATACTACTCCTATGTACAAGAATATAACTACTATAATACTACTCCTATATACAAGAATATAACTACTATAATACTACCTCCTATGTACAAGAATATAACTACTATAATACTACCTCCTATGTACAAGAATATAACTACTATAATACTGTTCCTATGTACAAGAATATAACTACTATAATACTGCTCCTATATACAAGAATATAACTACTATAATACTGCTCCTATGTACAAGAATATAACTACTATAATACTGCTCCTATGTACAAGAATATAACTACTATAACACTGCCCCTATATACAAGAATATAACTACTATAACACTGCCCCTATATACAAGAATATAACTACTATAATACTGCCCCTATATACAAGAATATAACTACTATAATACTACCTCCTATGTACAAGAATATAACTACTATAATACTGCCCCTATATACAAGAATATAACTACTATAATACTACACCTATGTACAAGAATATAACTACTATAATACTGCTCCTATGTATAAGAATATAACTACTATAATACTACTCCTATGTACAAGAATATAACTACTATAACACTGCCCCTATATACAAGAATGTAACTACTATAATACCGCCCAATGCCCTTCCATACTCTGCAGCCATTCTATATACTCTTGCACATTACCGCCCGGTGTCGTTGTATCTAGCTGTGCATTGACTATTACGGATCAGGTCAATATTCCAATTCCGTTACAGTCACGATAAAGCGGTTATAGATTTATTGCTTTTCTTCGGGTTCACTTCACTTCCAACATGGCTGCCTCTGCCACCTACCGTCTGCACCAGCGAGACTCTAATATGTTTGTCCACTTTATAGCGACACAGTTTCCAGGCCCTTCATCGCGGCACGTTTATATAATGACACGTTGGTTCGGACATTATTATCATTTTTCATCTGACAACGATTTTCCCGCATTCCAAACTGTAAATTTCCAGCGTAACATTCAATAAAATAAAGATTTGCTGACTGGCGGGAAAGATGCTGAATAATTACTTCTGCCGGCAGATTCACTAAATTGCAGCACACGACTGGTAGTTATTGCATGTTAAACGGATATTAAACCCATGTAGGCGCCCGGGGCGCTGAGAATCCGCTGAGACGCTGCCATCAAGGTAGTGGTAATGTACAAGAAAGAAGCAGATGAGGCCGAGGTTGAGTTACAGCTCCCCTGAGTATCTCCGAATGAACTGAAGTCATGTGGCGTTCCCGTGGGCCCCCGGCTTCCTGGAAACCAATTTTGGGTTAAAAATTAAAAAATTGCAAGCTTTATGCCAAGGGCAGTAATCAACGTGTGAGGTCCCCGGAGACGTCTTTATGGCCTGTGCTATTACCTGTTGTTTTGCTGCAATGATTCTACTGCAATATTTTGCACAATAGTGAAGGTGGCCGTACAGTAGCCAGCGGGGGCCCGGGGAACATAGGGTCATAGGGTCACATTGACCCATTCACTACAGGGTAGAGTTATGTATTTCACTTCAGTAGCCAAACCCCCGTGCAAAATTATACATATATGTGTACCTCTAATACTCCAGTCACCTCTAGAGTCTATTTTTGCAAATTTTGTGGGGTTTTTTGCCCTAGTGCATCAAAAATTATAAAGGGTTGTGCCATTAAGGACACTTATTCTCTAGTCACAGGACAAGGGAGACGTGTCCCCCAGCAATCAGGTGATCAGGGGATCAAAAGACCTGCTATGGTTTTTGCTTTCCCTAACAGCGGATATTTAAATGCAGCTTTGGAAGGGTTTGGAGTACAAGACATTATTTGCAAAGGATGGTGTGCAGAAACAGATCTTGCAGATTTGTTACAGCTTGTGCAGGACCCGCTTGAGTGTTTTGGGACGGCATGTCCAAGCCCTGAGATTCCGTCTGAAATAAGCAGCCTCGGAGCTGCTCCAATGATTCCTCTAATATCTGCATGTTTTTGGGGAAGGTCACTCGCCTGACCCTACATATGCTCAGTGCACGGGCAGTAATTTGGGTTATGTAGGTGTTTTGTGTACCGGTAGATACAGATGATTGCCCCCCCCCACCGCCTGTAGCATTTTATATCCGTCTGCACTGGTTGTTCCCCATGAAGCACCTGATACAGCACAGAGTATATATAGCCGCATTATTCTGTGACTTGCAATATTTTATTGCCATTTACAAACACAGCTGCGAGTAATTCCGAGGACGAGATATTTCTGTATATGCCGCAGCTGGATTACAATATCCTGGAACTTTTTGGCTGTCTATAGAAGTTCATTCTGTTCCAGGATGTGTAGACTTTTGCAACTGCTTCTTAATGGCTTCAATGCATGCAGAATAAAACATAAAGCGACCTTGCAAATGTTCTTCATTAAAAATATCCTAACATTTTGTGTATGCAGCTCCTATGCAGACTGATGTGTCTCCATGGTGACAGACTACAAACCTACCCTGTGTGGTCTAATTCTGCAGTTTCCCTCTGCCCCTGCACGGGTGCTGTGTACACTAAGTAATAGGATATTTTAATCCTATTAATATTATAAAGGTGAAAGTTTGTGAGTTTGGATGTTTGTGGGTTTGTGTGTTTGGATGTTTGGATGTTTGGATGTTTGTTCCTCAATCACACAAAACCTGCTCCACCGATTTGGCTGAAATTTTCCACAAACATAGTCCCTACACTCGATTGCGCAATAGGCTACTTTTCGTCACAATAGCGCACATACGTTTTTCCCAGGACCCCCACAAAACCCAAACTCACATCACTATCTCTGCAATCTCACACACTTTGGACCATAGCAAGCCACAAAATTCATATTACCCTCTACAGCAGAGGTCAGCAACCCCTGGCACACATGCCAAGAGTGCCACTCCTGCCATATATCACTGGCACACCAGCAGCACAGGACCTGCAAGAGTTAAATGAAGTCGGAGCGTCCCTTCAGTGCTCTGCTAGAGCTGAGGCATAAGGACACTCCCCTTCTCTCACTGCCCTCCAATGAGAGGGGTGCAGGAAACCCAGGGGGTGGAGCTTAATCGCTCAGGTCTCTGCCTGCTATAGTGATAGCTCCTGCCGTCTGCATCCTGCAAAGTTTCCCTGAGGAGGACAGGAAGCTGCTAGCAAAGTGACAGTAACAAGCACACAGGTCCCTTCCTTTAGTTCCTATTCTCATTAATGTCAGGCATTTGGGGTTATTAGTTTAGTGTTAGTAACTCCATGTACCTCACATTAATAGGAATAAACCCCATCATGTCCCTCATATTAACCCCTGTGTGCCCCATATAAAGGTTACTAATATGTGAGACATACGGAGGTAATAATAAAAGACCTCAATAATGAAGATACTTAATTATTACCTCCAAGTCTCTCACATATCAGTAACTCTTACACAAGGGTTAATGTGAGGGACATGATGGGGTTAATTGCTATTAATAAGAGGCGCATGGAGTTACTAAACTGTCATGCACAGGGCCAGACTTTTATCTACAATTGGTCCTGTACATTTCAATGGGACCATACACATAGATCCTGATTTTGCGGCTGTGTGTCCGGGACAAATTGAGCTGTAAAATATAGAGCAGCATTCAACACTAAAGTCTCACGTATTCTCAGAATTACAGCAAAAACAAGATACAAAGTTACATTTCATATCCCATACCTTATACACAGTACGAAAACCTTACCCACGCCTGTATTTACCCACTGCTACAATCACCGCAGACGAAGTCGGGGTTACCAGCTAGTTAAGAATATTTGCAAAATTGCTTCATTTTTTAAATTTTGGTGCAATGCAAAATTCGGTTTTGGAGATGCGCACACCCTTTAAGCTCCCATAATTCAATGCACTTTGGTGCAGTGTTGCACTGGAGTGAGGCTAGAGTCCCCCTTTAACCCTATAAGTTAAAAATCTTTATCTTCTTTTTTGCAACATTTCCAAAACGTAAAAACTATTTTGCTCCGAGACTAACTTGACCTGAACCAGAAGACGTGACAAGACACAAGGTTCACAGCAATCCCCTCGTTTTCCGCCGTGCCTGGCGCTCAGATCCTGTAGCTGCGAGCAGTAAATTGGCGTCCTGAGGCCCTGAGCTGCCTCCGAGCGCTCTCCTCCTGCCATCCCCAGTGAGCGCCATCCCAGATAAATTGATACAAGGAACAAATTACCGCCCGCATGTTCTGTCTAACTGGGCCATAAAGTAGCAGCCTCCCGGTACAAATTGCTCCTGAGTTGTGGCTCTCTCACCTTCAGGGGACACGGTGATGTATTGTGTCTCGTGTGGACGCTCACTACACATTATGACCCATCAAGACTTTCAATTTAGAGCCCCTGATCTGTAATGGCTTATAACATTAGGGTGAAGCCCGGCACCGAGGTAATCACGGCCTCTCCCGGCATCCTAAATCCTGACTGCAGGTCACCGGTTCTGGATAAGTAACTGTAGTGTACGGTGAGCGGTACAAGGCGCTGTTCACATCTGCCATATGCAACGTCTTCCTGCGGTAAAGTCAAAGATAGCAGGACCACAATGGGTTAACCCTTTCATGAACCACACCATGAATTTAGGGTACAGACAACAGGTCTTTAACCCTCTGAGTGATATATTTATGGCATGGTGATGGTGCGGGGACGGCCGCCATACTGCAGGATTCTTATAGGCGTCCCATAGACATGGCAGCCAAGGAAAGACCATGGGGTTGATTTATCAAGGCCGCCATTTTCTGCTCCAGTCTTGCTAATCCCTGCCTGGCCAGAAAGGACGTATTTTATTAGGAGCATCGTGCGGGCTCCTAGAGAGAAATCTATAGCAGATCCTTACCGGCACATAGTTCTGCCATCACTAACACCAAAAAACTGGGGTAAAAGATGATAAATCGGAGGGGGCAGATGATCCTGCTACACCCCATGCAATGGCCCATTACAGGAAAGTGGTGTGCGGGACACAGAACTTAAGAACTCACAAGTTTTGCACAAAAATTCCCAAAAATGTTGACTTTTTCAAGCCTTGCACCTAAGTTTTCTGCCACACAAGACATAAGAAATCAGCCCCCATGTCTAAGTGTCTATAACTGTGAGATATACTGTGCATTGCAATGGAAAAGCCTTAGAAGTGATCACATGATCAAGCTCAAGTCCCTTGGTGGACCGCAGGGGTCACGTGTGGTATTCGGGTATGACACTGACCACTGAGGATGTAGTTTGGCTGTAGGTGTCCTATGGGTGGTCATTGCTGGATTAGCAGTACTGGGGCATGATACAGAGGACCTGGATCCTATTTGTATTGACAATAGCGCCATCTAGCAGAGAATTCACATGCTATGGCCAGATAGCAGAAAGCTGATATTCCCTATGTACACAGTTTCTATGGCTGTGTTTCTGACTTATTTGCCCCACTAGTAACATTGTAACAGCTTTCATTGTGATTGTATCCAGCGCACAATGCAGAGCGCCCCTCCCCCGCTCCCTGCTATCCGCCCAGCGCTCTGAGGTCAGTCCTCCTCTATGGAGCTA
This sequence comes from Leptodactylus fuscus, assembly GCF_031893055.1. Taxonomy (NCBI): domain Eukaryota; kingdom Metazoa; phylum Chordata; class Amphibia; order Anura; family Leptodactylidae; genus Leptodactylus; species Leptodactylus fuscus. The sequence goes on from NC_134272.1 coordinate 88,806,973, forward strand.
TAAAATACCACAAATGGCCGAGCTCTTATCTGATCAATAAATATCACTTACAAAAAGTGGTGAGCGTCTTTTAAAAGACTGGACTTTATTAGAAAGATAAAAATGTATTTATGTCTCGGATCGCTCGGCGTGTTTAACCCCTCATTAGATTTAATGTGCATGTCAGGAATCCAACCCAGTGGTATGACTACGAGCCAGTGTAGATGCTTGGCCCGGCCATTGCAGTACTACAAGGGCTAATTCACATAACCATGTACAACATGAGTCGTACCAAGTTGTGATGACATCACCAGTATGTGCGTATGACTATTACACATCTATGTCTATATTATACAGATATGTCTTTACTATGTGCCTGTGTCAGTATTACACCCATATGTCTCTATCATGCTCATATTATACCTGTCGGCCTATATTATATCCATATGAGAAAAGAGAGGGGAGAAGGGGGAGATGCTACTGCAGTCTCTCTGACTCTATGCGGTGAGAGGGGGGAGGTTGCTGACGATTAGCAGATAGCACACCTATGACATCACAACAAGAAATGCCTACCCACTTTGCACAGTTGCAGAGAGAGATATACTGGTTATCATACAAGAACAGTTCATAGGAAAGGCGCCTTCTCTTCTGTACAGAATCTGCATTTGTCGCATGGCTTTTCCTTTAAGGTTGCTCTGCCTATCTACCAATATACCTATATATACCTATATACCATAAATATATATATATATAATAAAATATAATAAATATACCTATATACCAGTTGGCTGGGTCTGCTCAGCCAGTCACAGGTTTGGGAGCAGAGACGATCAGGGCTATAAGTTATGTTATTGCTCAGGTGCCTGTGATTCCATTAGATTTCAGGCTCTATGTTCTCAGACAGCCAACCCCACCCCCACCCCACCTCGCCTTGTTTCCTGCAGATTCCCTGGTATACTGATATGGGCTCACTCTCTTGGTTATTCTCTTGCACAGAGTGCACAGAGATCTGTTCTTACCATTTCACCTTGCACCACGTTCCCTGGCTTGGCGCCTCTAGACAAGATGCAACATTGCCTAAAAATTCCTCAAGAGCTTTTCATGCAAAAGTCCCCTTTATTGCATCCAGAAGGGAAATTCAGTCATTGGCCAAATACATGGACAGACCTGACGGTGGCGCCCTGGAGTTAGCGCTGACTCCCCGCATAATTAACTCCTGCCCGTTAATGCTGTAACAATTTTGATTGAAGGGAGCAAAGTGATTGATATATGATGGCTTTATGGTTTCCAGTTACAGCATTAAGTCAGAGCGCGGCATTATGGGAGGAAAGTCTGTTTGTCTTTTATGAATCTCTGTTTTCAATTCAGTGACCCAATCGCCGGGTGTCAGTCATATTAATGATCCCGAGCACCACTCACACAGATTGTACACGGCACGGCTGGACCGGCGCCAGAACAATGAGCTTATATCAGCTGCTGGGAAGGCATGGCCATAGGGGAAGGCAAGAGACAGCTATAGGGGAAGGCAAGAGACAGCTATAGGGGAAGGTATGGAGGTGAGGAAAGAGACAGCTATAGGGGAAGGAAAGAGACAGCTATAGGGGAAGGCATGGAGGGAAGGAAAGAGACCGCTATAGGGGGAGGAATGGGGGTGAGGAAAGAGACAGCTATAGGGGAAGGAAAGAGACAGCTATAGGGGAAGGAAAGAGACAGCTATAGGGGAAGGAAAGAGACAGCTATAGGGGAAGGAATGGGGGTGAGGAAAGAGACAGCTATAGGGGAAGGCATGGAGGGAAGGAAAGAGACAGCTATAGGGGAAGGCATGGAGGGAAGGAAAGAGACCGCTATAGGGGAAGGCATGGAGGGAAGGAAAGAGACAGCTATAGGGGGAGGAATGGGGGTGAGGAAAGAGACAGCTATAGGGGAAGGAAAGAGACAGCTATAGGGGAAGGCATGGAGGGAAGGAAAGAGACAGCTATAGGGGAAGGAAAGATACAGCTATAGGGGGAGGCAAGAGACAGCTATAGGGGAAGGAAAGAGACAGCTATAGGGGAAGGAAAGAGACAGCTATAGGGGAAGGAATGGGGGTGAGGAAAGAGACAGCTATAGGGGAAGGAAAGAGACCGCTATAGGGGAAGGCATGGAGGGAAGGAAAGAGACAGCTATAGGGGGAGGAATGGGGGTGAGGAAAGAGACAGCTATAGGGGAAGGCATGGAGAGAAGGAAAGATACAGCTATAGGGGGAGGCAAGAGACAGCTATAGGGGAAGGCAAGAGACAGCTATAGGGGAAGGCAAGAGACAGCTATAGGGGAAGGAAAGAGACAGCTATAGGGGAAGGAAAGAGACAGCTATAGGGGGAGGCATGGAGAGAAGGAAAGAGACAGCTATAGGGGAAGGCATGGAGGTGAGGAAAGAGACAGCTATAGGGGAAGGAATGGGGGTGAGCAAAGTATTCAAAGGGATACAGGCTTAGACCTTATGTAGTGAAGCTAGGGTCCCACCCCGTCACAGCATGACAAAGAGAAGCTTCACAAAGACTGGTGTCCAACCAAACGTGTTTTATTAGTAGAGTTCAAGTGTGAACGTTTTCGGTCCTTCTGGACCTTCGTCAGACTCTACATAAATATCAGAAAAAAATAAATCAATAAACTTTTGGTGGTTAACAAACAATCGGTGTGACACTTTGTGGTACAAAACACAAATATGTACAGAGTATACACAATATATACAAACAAGCCATACAAGAGCCAGGAGTGAGGTTTGCCAATAACAAGGGAAACATAGCAGTTGTCTATAGGACGTACTTAGTCAAGGCAAATAATGTGTCATAATCAAATGTAATAAACTAGTTCCAAAATTGAAGAAAAAGAAGAAAGAGAATATCACCTGTCTTGCAGTAGAAACAACAATGAGATCAATGTTGAGATAATGGAGGCTCACAAGTACCTGCAAGTAGCACAATGTATGGATCTTAAAATCAGTGCAATCGGGTAATGTAATAACCTAGTTGCTCGTTCTCAAGGGGACCTTACCTCCGCTGGAACCTGACCAAGCCCGCTGTGGGTAGTGTGGTACTGCGCAAAAATGAACCAGGCTGACTGCCAAAGGAAAGCGCAGTTGGAGTGGCGTGTAACCGCCCATTAAATACGGCGCCGGACCTCTCCTGATTGGTCCTAGTCGCGCCTACGTGTGTGCGATAGAACGCGCATGCGCGGGTCGGCGCGTTAAGAAAGGACAAGAAAATCCTGTAGAATCTAAGTATAAGAAATGAAGAAACGCGCATGCGCGGCTCGGCGCATGCGCGTATACGGTTAAAATGGTGAGACGAAGTCAGACTATGATACGTGCACTTAATCTATGACCGGGGGAATAATAAAGTGACTAATGAGAGTGGTAAAAGTAGATATAACTATACAAATGTAACTAAATAGACCTTATAAGCCAGTGAACCAGAAAAAAGAGGTAAGTAAAGGTGAGGAACACCACAAGTAGAGAAAGGAATGAGAAGAACAAGGAATGAAAGAGATACGTGAAAAAATAACATTTTGGATACAAAAAATTTTTTTATTAAAAATTGAAAAAATAAAAAATTAAAAATTAAAAAATGAAAGCAAAAATAGTGAAAAAATAAAATAAAAATGATAAAAAAATAAAAAAAATAAAAAATAAAAAATGAAAGTAAAAACAGTAAAAAATGAACAGAAGGATACCAATAACGGCGGGCCCGGTGTGGTCAGTCAGAGGAGGTCGTAGGACAGCTATAGGGGAAGGCATGGAGGGAAGGAAAGAGACAGCTATAGGGGAAGGCATGGAGGGAAGGAAAGAGACAGATATAGGGGAAAGTATGGAGAGAAGGAAAGAGACAGCTATAGGGGAAGGAAAGAGACAGCTATAGGGGAAGGAAAGAGACAGCTATAGGGGAAGGAAAGAGACAGCTATAGGGGAAGGAAAGAGACAGCTATAGGGGAAGGAAAGAGACAGCTATAGGGGAAGGAATGGAGGGAAGGAAAGAGACAGCTATAGGGGAAGGCATGGAGGGAAGGAAAGAGACAGCTATAGGGGAAGGCATGGATATATGGAAGTAGACAGCTATAAGGATATAAGGCTCCAAGCACATGAACATTCGCTTTGTCAGTTTGCTAGCTGTGTTTTTATCAGCTATTATTCTCTATGGCCCCATACACCCGCTCATAGATTGTATTAGGACCTGTCCCTGGACAGAGCGCAGGATAGATCCTATACCTGTCCATTTTACGGGACAGGCTCACTGCAGGAAATCAATGGCTCCATAGAGGCGCAGGCGGCACACAAGCAGCATCCAGGTGCCATCCATGCCGTTTTATCACAGACCTGTTGCTGCCTGTGCTTAGAAAGTTCATGTGACCCTGACAAGGACTCCTGAATCTGTATCTAGGCAGCCATGTTCTTACTCAGGTTCCTCTGAATATTGAGGGTTTTGCCAAATTTTGTTCTGACCGGCCATCTTACAATACATCCAGTCTTCCCTCTCATGAAATGAATTCCACTCTGAGCTCTCTTCTCCCGCAGCCCCTTATGATTCAGTGTCTGCAAAAATCCTATTCTTCTATGCATCATTGCAGTGGATATAGTCCTAGTACCAAGTGCCAGATTGCATCCTAAAGGTTCACATCTACGACGTCCTGTCCATTCTTATGGTTTTCTGCAAGACCAGAAGTGTGGGGAAACAATCCATCTACTGACAGACGACAATGGATCCCAATGGACTCTATGTAATGGGGTTTGTCGGGTATTTTCTCCTTGACATTGCCAGATAAACTAGGGCTTGCAGGACTTTTTTGTCCAGGATTTCATATGGACTTTGCACTGGATGGACCCGGCTCAGCCTAATACACAAACTCCTGAGATCTCCCAGATTCAATACTTGCCAATAAGCAGCCAATTCCTAGCTGGTGATTTCAGTCGCCCGGCCTCATTATTTGCAGCGATTACTGGCTGTGGCCGCTGTCCTAGGTGCTATGGCCGCTGTCCTAGGGGCTGTGGCCGCTGTCCTAGGTGCTGATCCATCTCCCCTACTCCTTTTATTATCCACACTCGACCTCTTCGCTCTGCTCACCACCCACTGTGCAAAAAGTCACCGTTTTTTTAAGCAAAAACCCAATTTGTGTAAAAAAAAAAAAAAAAAAATGCTACATTTTATGCCTTGTAGGCCAGAGTTTTCTGATGTACAAGGCGCCTTTAAGCCTTAAATTCACAATATTGGCATCCCTGTGCATTGTGCAGGCGCCTTGCTGCAGCGCTGCCCTCCCATCCAGATTATTACCTGTCCCTTCCACTGTCCCCTGTTATTAGGACAGAATAGCGGTTATTTCTGCTCAGTAATGTTCACCTTCCAGCTCTTTATCAGGGCGGCCAAGACTGACACTGCTTTACGAGGTAAGAGAAGACAAGAATCTTGTGGGTGAGGGGTCTTGGCTTCAGATCTGTCCATGACACTGGGTGACAACTGTGTGTCTCGGGGGAATGTGACACTCCTGACAGCCAGTGCCACCGCTGAGCCGCGAATAATCAGACAGCTGAAGCCAATAGATGGCGGTCAGCATCCAGCACTCGCTGTCACCGTGTTAATTATCTCCTCGATGGTGACACCAACGTTATTTAACAGAGTAAACAACACTTAGTACACATCAACAGGATGGGGCGCGCGTCCTGCCCGACACGCCACACTCCATCCGCCGTCATCTTTATCCTACAGATGTAGCAGAACTCAGCGTGCTTTTAGCCCGGGGCAACATGTGGCGTAAACCGTGGTGTTTTACAGTCCCTGCAAAGTGGATGGGATTCTAGAAAATCCCACTCACACCTTGCAGAAAAATACACGCTGCGATTTCCAAAACCATTGTGTTTTTGGAAATTGCAACATGTTAATTGTACCGAGAGAAATACTGGAAACCTCTGTGGACTTTTTGCAAAAAGTGCTGCAGGAAAAACCGCACTGGTTAAGCTTTATTGCAAATGTCCATCCTGGAGCCCTGTTTATTACCCATGTGGAGGGCACCCGGGGAGGGCAGAACTCCTATCCCTCCATCTCCCCTGCTGATGTTCTGACTCTCACGGACATCACCGATACCTCACTATTCAGTCCACACATCCATCAAATAGCGCACAGCTGGTTACGTGACTGAGAGTCAGAGGGGCTGCAGGGGAGGCAGAAGAGCAATAGTTTTGGCCTCCCCGGCTGCCTTCCCTCACACGTAATAAATGGAGCTTGGGTTAGTAATAAAGCTTAACCGGGGCCCGGAATCCATTTGTAAGCTTTATTATCCCCCGGATAGCCCTTTAACTCCTTAGGGCACCTTGTCTGTGTATCATATAATTCAGTAGCTTCACCTGCAATTCTATATATTGATACAAACAATCTTAGGACTTTATGAGACTGCGGTGCTGAAGATCGCAACATTGTATCTAAGGATTGTAGATGCCGTCACATTGTAACATACTATAGGGAAACTTCACCAATGGCAAAAAGCGACAACTAATTTTGCGACTTGAAACTTGAAATAATATTAAATCTTCCTCACTGACTGTAAAAATGGACAAGCGTTATTCACCGTCATACACCCATAGGGTTTCACTGCTCTGAAAACGGTCACATAAGGGGCATTAAAAAAATAGCACATGATGAAAGTCTTGTATATAGAGACAAATAACATACTGGGCACTGCTACATCTGCACATGGTACGTATACAGTATGGACCCCTCACCATAATCAGCGCTCGTCCAGGGAGTAGATGGGTGCTACCTTAAAGGGGAATAACTATGACACAGGGGCCATCGGTCCCATGAATTGTCCTTTATTCCACACAGGGAGGAGGTCGGCTATTTACTGGTCTATATCTGGCCATCACGTCTGGGTGAGCTCAGTTGCTAGACAGGAGAACATCTCAAGAGGTTCTGGGGAAGCAGGAACTATTTCTTAATTTGCTCACATAGCGGCCCTTCAGGAAGCTCCGGGGTCTTGTACATTACAGTTATGTCTGATGATGTCTCAAGTGCAGGTTAGAACGTAAATGGAAAGAATAAACCCTGAGACCCGGAGAAACATCGCAAGCGCCAACCGCCAAGGATCAACAAGCTCTTATGTAAAGGGAGCCATGGCTCTGAGATAAGGGAAGAAACAGGGAGGAGAAAATCCTGCAAGTGCTGTGGAAAAGTGATAAGAAATGCCACAAAGATAAGTACAGAGATAGAAGGGTTAATGCTTTAGTTTATGAAGTGAATGGAAAAAAAGAGAAATCCCATCAATATTTGGTGTGACCTTTGCTCTTTGGAGGAGGAGTCCTGGAAGTGATAATCCGGCCCCCACACAAATAACACTGATCTCATCATCCAGTCTGTCTGGGATGACATGAAGAGACAGACGGATTGGAGCAAGCAATATCCTGAGAAGATCTGGGCTTAGTTCTCCAAGATGGCGGCGGGAACAACCTCCCTGCCCAGTTCTGCCAAATACTGTCTGCAAGTACCGAGAAGAACTGATGGGGGGCAAAGGGCAAAGGTCACACCGAATATTGATGAGATTTACATTTCTCTTTTTTATTCATTCTCTTCATTTTGGTAATTTACAAAAATAAACTATTAAAGGGATTGTCCAGGGAATTTGTTCTATTGTTTTTGGTGTCTGGTTTTTCTGTCCGCTTGAAAAGTCGGACATCTTTACAAGCGGACAGTGAAAGACAGGCACGGAGTGTAAAAGAACGCACCCGATCGCCATTTAAATGAATGACAAGTGTCATGGACACAGCTAGTGTCTGCTCCTAATGTCCATGCCAGATTTTGAACAGACACTAGGAGCGGACACTACCTGTCAGACACAGACGGTAGTGTGAACGCCCCCTAAGGAAAGGGACCCTGGGATGTCAAAACAAGACAGCAAAGCAGCAGGACTGGACCGCGCTGGGAGACGTCGGGGACAGGTGAGTATGGGGGGGGGGGGGGGTCACCTTTTTTAACTGTGCAGCATTTTTTCCACACTTGCCTAAAATCTTTGAACTGTCTTGTATCTTATCAAGGATAGAAAGGATCCAGAGGATTCGTATAAAGTCACCCTGAGGACTGCAACTATGTATCCAATAGATAAACCAATAAAGAAAATAATCACAAGATAATAAAATAGAATGAACTGAAAACCTTCACTACAATTGGAGCGGGGGTAAAAAAAATCCAGTTAGTGTAAAGATGTGAGTATGTAAGGATCTCAGGATGTAAGGATGTAAGAATATAAGGATCTCTGGATGTAAGAATATAAGGTTTTGCAGGATTTACACATTAGTTTTATTTGTTGCATTTTTTCCCACTTTTACATAAATGGAGGAAAATACACTAAAAACTCCACAAAACTGCAACAGATTTATCAAGGTAAAAACAAAAAACTAGTCCTGATACAGTGAAGGGAAGGAGCGGCCCGGCGTCCAGGGGAGGAAAGGTTTAGTGATTGCAGTAAATGCGCAGACTGAATGACAATGACGCTGAGAGCCCTGGAGGAAGCCATGTCAGCTCCTTCATCCCGGCCACTAAAAGGAAGAGAACGCTGGCAGAATCAGAACCCGGAATAATCATAAAGAGGAAACATAAAGCCAGGGAGCGGGGGAGCAGAAAACCAATGGCAATGCTAAAAGGGGGTCTGCTTTAGGCAAACCATATTCATATACTTAACTAGAGGAGGGTCCCAGGTTTAGGGTTCAGGACCCCCATCAAATAGTTACAAGAAAGGTCCCCCGGTCCCAAGGACCCTACATGACCATGCATTGCACAAACAGCCAATTATTTTCCATTAGAACTGTGTGGTGATGCTTCATTTCACCTGTGGTGGCGCTGCAGGCAAATTGAACACTTGTCGCCTTGTTTTTCAATAGGTTACATGTGCATGATATTACTTGTAGGATGTGTAAGGTGTCACTGCTCAAGTCCATGCACATCAATGGAGATGCAATACCAGACACAACCCATGGACAGGTGTGGCGCTGTTTGTAGGAATGTAGCTATGGTTTTGTAATCCTGTACAATATACATTATATCTGTTTATTAGTGATGTCACTGCCATGTATTGGTTAATATTTAGTATGGCAGTGACTACTGTAACATTGTTACCAATCAGCCAGTTAGCTGACAGATTGCTACTTTCTTGCCCAATGCCAGCAAGCAGAGATCTTGAAATGTGGAGAAATTGATACATTAAGTAAATGAGAAGATTTTCACAACTTCTTCCTATATAATGACTGAGACCAGAACTCGGAGATCTTACAGGAGAAGACAATGTTGTGATCGCAGAAGATATTTAAGGCGCCCGGCCCTTTAATGCCCCCCACACACATATATACACATAAAGATATACTCTGGTCGCCCTGATATTACTTCTTCTTGTAAGTTGGATTTCACAGGATGGAGAGCGAGAAATAGCAGTGGAGACGGAGCAGAATAATGTGATTTATCCCGATGCCCGGGGTGCAGGACAAGAGGATTACAGATGGGCTTTTGGACATCAAAGGCGCTGACCCGAGGCACCGAGTGGATGAACATCACCAGGAAGACGACGTCTGCGGATATTTAGTGTCACTGTCTCTTCCCCGACTCTCTCCATTCAGTCACAGGCTGCAGACTCCATAAAATATTATGTAGCCCGAGCCACCCAAAGACTCCCCAGCTGTGAAAAATCCTGCTTTATAGTGCAAACTCCATTCAGTAGTCACTCAGCTTTCCCAGACCCTGAATGGTAAAATATCAATGTATGAAGCGATACATGTACTGTAGTGGGGGGGGGGGACTAACATGGAGGAAGAGTGCGGCAGTATGAGGGGTCCGGGGCGAGGGGAGACACCCAACACTGACCAGAGGGTCTGCAGAAGAGACAAAGGGGACAAATTACAGCTGTCACTAGGGGCGCTCATTGTATGCAGAGGATAGATAGATAGATAGATAGATAGATAGATAGATAGATAGGAGATAGATAGATAGATAGATAGATAGATAGATAGATAGGAGATAGATAGATAGATAGATAGATAGATAGATAGATAGATAGGAGATAGATAGATAGATAGATAGATAGATAGATAGGAGATAGATAGATAGATAGATAGATAGGAGATAGATAGATAGATAGATAGATAGATAGATAGATAGATAGACATAGATAGAGAGATAGATAGGAGATAGATAGATAGATAGATAGATAGATAGATAGATAGATAGATAGGAGATAGATAGATAGATAGATAGATAGATAGATAGATAGATAGATAGGAGATAGATAGATAGATAGATAGATAGATAGATAGGAGATAGAGAGAGATAGATAGATAGATAGATAGATAGATAGATAGATAGATAGATAGATAGATAGGAGATAGATAGATAGATAGATAGATAGATAGATAGGAGATAGATAGATAGATAGATAGATAGATAGATAGGAGATAGAGAGATAGATAGATAGATAGATAGATAGATAGATAGAAGATAGATAGATAGATAGATAGATAGAGAGATAGATAGATAGATAGATAGGAGATAGATAGATAGATAGATAGATAGATAGATAGATAGATAGATAGGAGATAGATAGATAGGAGATAGATAGATAGGAGATAGAGAGATAGATAGATAGATAGATAGATAGATAGATAGATAGATAGATAGATAGATAGGAGATAGATAGATAGATAGATAGATAGATAGATAGGAGATAGATAGATAGATAGATAGATAGATAGATAGGAGATAGAGAGATAGATAGATAGATAGATAGATAGATAGATACATAGATAGATAGATAGATAGATAGATAGATAGATAGATAGATAGGAGATAGATAGATAGATAGATAGATAGATAGATAGATAGATAGATAGGAGATAGATAGATAGATAGGAGATAGAGAGATAGATAGATAGATAGATAGATAGATAGATAGATAGGAGATAGATAGATAGATAGATAGATAGATAGATAGGAGATAGATAGATAGATAGATAGGAGATAGAGAGATAGATAGATAGATAGATAGATAGATAGATAGATAGGAGATAGATAGATAGATAGATAGATAGATAGATAGGAGATAGATAGATAGATAGGAGATAGAGAGATAGATAGATAGATAGATAGATAGATAGATAGATAGATAGATAGGAGATAGATAGATAGATAGATAGATAGATAGATAGATAGGAGATAGATGATAGATAGATAGATAGATAGATAGATAGATAGGAGATAGATAGATAGATAGATAGATAGATAGATAGATAGGAGATAGATATGAGATAGATAGATAGATAGATAGATAGATAGATAGGAGATAGATAGATAGATAGATAGATAGATAGATAGATAGATAGATAGATATTTTGGTAGACAAACCATTCAGGACTGTAGGAAAGTACATAATAATAAACCCTGGATCGCCGTCTTCCTATGAGGTGGTGTCTTGGATTACTGAGGTGCAGATGATGTGACAGGAGCGTCTGTTCTCCCTGCAGGAGCCTCCTATATTCGGCGGAGAACCTCCCGGGGTAATGGGCATCGTCACCAGTCTCAGTGACAACCAGTGACATGGCTGGGACCTCCAGCCGCCCCCCAATGTGTGCGCCGTCTCCCCCGCAGTGACATGGGGGCTCCGACTACTTAGAATTCACCTTCGGGCACTTTCCACGTCTTGTTTTAAGTAAAGGGTATTTTCCTGCACCGCCGCTCTACGGAAATCAACCGCAGAAATGCAATTAAAATATTCTGGGAAATCGATGCCTAGGTGAGACTGCGAGGAACCTTCTCTGCCTGACTGCCTCACCTACAGACGGGGACGTGAGGAAATACAAGAACCGCCAAAACTTAACTCTGAAAACACTTTGCAATCCTTGTAAGGCTGCGTTCACATTTTTGATCCACTTTTGATGGCCGAGTGCCCTCCATTTTCCATCCAGCTGATCTGGGGGGGTCCTATGTGTTTTCCCCCCACACATTACATATTGATGACTTATTCTAAGACAGGCCGTCAGTATATAAACCCCATAAAAAAAACCTTAACCAATATTTCTGCTAACTAGAGTAGTCACCCAGCTTTCCTACAATCCTGATAGACAACCTTATATAATCACATATTTCTCTCTGCCTACTCAGCTTTCCCAGAAAAAGAAATTTGACAGATAAGGACTTTTGTCGGAGGAAAGCGTCTCTTCCTAATCCTGAGTGATGTGCGGAGATGAATGTCAGCAGGTTTGTTCTCCGCTCGTCTCACAATTCCGTCTTCTAAGGACACAAAACCGGAGCAATATCCTAATGAAAAGCGCCCCTGTAGTAAGATCACCTGTCACTCTCCTCACAGGCCCAGTGTGACATTCTGTATTCTGTTATAAGATCATCACCTTGTACCCCTTCCTGCCTGCAGACTCCCAGCCGAGAGCACATGCCCTTACTAAAAACAGCCCATCATCACTGGCGCCGCAAATTCATCTCCCCGCTCCCCTCGCTCTCACCTCATCTCCCTTCTGAAAATATTTGCATTTTAAGGATCTATAGTCGTCTTTGGTAGAAGGGAAATGTCAACACGAGGAAAAGGCAGCCAAGTCCAAGGACGTTCAGATCCTGCCATCTAACAACCCGGACTGAACCTGATGGCGGATCTCACTAAAACAGTATAATTCTGTATAAATATATATATGTACATACATCATTACTATAATACTACTCCTATGTACAAGAATATAACTACTATAATACTACCTCCTATGTACAATAATATAACTACTATAATACTACTCCTATGTACAAGAATATAACTACTATAATACTACTCCTATGTACAATAATATAACTACTATAATACTACTCCTATGTACAAGAATATAACTACTATAATACTGCTCCTATGTACAATAATATAACTACTATAATACTACTCCTATGTACAAGAATATAACTACTATAATACTGCTCCTATGTACAATAATATAACTACTATAATACTACTCCTATGTACAATAATATAACTACTATAATACTACTCCTATGTACAAGAATATAACTACTATAATACTACTCCTATGTACAAGAATATAACTACTATAATACTGCTCCTATGTACAATAATATAACTACTATAATACTACTCCTATGTACAAGAATATAACTACTATAATACTACTCCTATGTACAAGAATATAACTACTATAATACTGCTCCTATGTACAATAATATAACTACTATAATACTACTCCTATGTACAAGAATATAACTACTATAATACTACTCCTATGTACAAGAATATAACTACTATAATACTACTCCTATGTACAAGAATATAACTAATATAACTACTATAATACAACCTCCTATGTACAAGAATATAACTACTATAATACTACTCCTATGTACAAGAATATAACTACTATAATACTACTCCTATGTACAAGAATATAACTACTATAATACTACTCCTATATACAAGAATATAACTACTATAATACTGTTCCTATGTACAAGAATATAACTACTATAATACTACTCCTATGTACAAGAATATAACTACTATAATACTGCTCCTATGTACAAGAATATAACTACTATAATACTACTCCTATGTACAAGAATATAACTACTATAATACTACCTCCTATATACAAGAATATAACTACTATAATACTGCTCCTATGTACAAGAATATAACTACTATAATACTACCTCCTATATACAAGAATATAACTACTATAATACTACTCCTATGTACAAGAATATAACTACTATAATACTACTCCTATATACAAGAATATAACTACTATAATACTGTTCCTATGTACAAGAATATAACTACTATAATACTACTCCTATGTACAAGAATATAACTACTATAATACTGCTCCTATGTACAAGAATATAACTACTATAATACTACTCCTATGTACAAGAATATAACTACTATAATACTACCTCCTATATACAAGAATATAACTACTATAATACTGCTCCTATGTACAAGAATATAACTACTATAATACTACCTCCTATATACAAGAATATAACTACTATAATACTACTCCTATGTACAAGAATATAACTACTATAATACTACTCCTATGTACAAGAATATAACTACTATAATACTACTCCTATATACAAGAATATAACTACTATAATACTGTTCCTATGTACAAGAATATAACTACTATAATACTACTCCTATGTACAAGAATATAACTACTATAATACTGCTCCTATGTACAAGAATATAACTACTATAATACTACTCCTATGTACAAGAATAAAACTACTATAATACTGCTCCTATGTACAAGAATATAACTACTATAATACTACCCCCTATGTACGAGAATATAACTACTATAATACTGCTCCTATGTACAAGAATATAACTACTATAATACTACTCCTATGTACAAGAATATAACTACTATAATACTGCTCCTATGTACAATAATATAACTACTATAATACTGCTCCTATGTACAAGAATATAACTACTATAATACTACTCCTATGTACAAGAATATAACTAATATAACTACTATAATACAACCTCCTATGTACAAGAATATAACTACTATAATACTGCTCCTATGTACAAGAATATAACTACTATAATACTACCCCCTATGTACGAGAATATAACTACTATAATACTGCTCCTATGTACAAGAATATAACTACTATAATACTACTCCTATGTACAAGAATATAACTACTATAATACTACTCCTATGTACAAGAATATAACTACTATAATACTGCTCCTATGTACAAGAATATAACTACTATAATACTACTCCTATGTACAAGAATATAACTACTATAATACTACTCCTATGTACAAGAATATAACTACTATAATACTGCTCCTATGTACAAAAATATAACTACTATAATACTGCTCCTATGTACAAGAATATAACTACTATAATACTACTCCTATGTACAAGAATATAACTACTATAATACTACTCCTATGTACAAGAATATAACTACTATAATACTGCTCCTATGTACAAGAATATAACTACTATAATACTACTCCTATGTACAAGAATATAACTACTATAATACTACCTCCTATGTACAAGAGTATAGCTACTATAATACTACCTCCTATGTACAAGAATATAACTACTATAATACTACTCCTATGTACAAGAATATAACTACTATAATACTACTCCTATGTACAAGAATATAACTACTATAATACTGCTCCTATGTACAAGAATATAACTACTATAATACTACTCCTATGTACAAGAATATAACTACTATAATACTACCTCCTATGTACAAGAGTATAGCTACTATAATACTACCTCCTATGTACAAGAATATAACTACTATAATACTACTCCTATGTACAAGAATATAACTACTATAATACTACTCCTATGTACAAGAATATAACTACTATAATACTACTCCTATGTACAAGAATATAACTACTATAATACTACCCCCTATGTACGAGAATATAACTACTATAATACTGCTCCTATGTACAAGAATATAACTTCTATAATACTACCCCCTATGTACAAGAATATATCTACTATAATAATGCTCCTATGTACAAGAATATAACTTCTATAATACTGCTCCTATGTACAAGAATATAACTACTATAATACTGCTCCTATGTACAAGAATATATCTACTATAATACTACTCCTATGTACAAGAATATAACTACTATAATACTGCTCCTATGTACAAGAATATAACTACTATAATACTACTCCTATGTACAAGAATATAACTACTATAATACTGCTCATATGTACAAGAATATAACTACTATAATACTGCTCATATGTACAAGAATATAACTACTATAATACTACTCCTATGTACAAGAATATAACTACTATAATACTGCTCCTATGTACAAGTATATAACTACTATAATACTGCTCCTATGTACAAGAATATAACTACTATAATACTGCTCCTATGTACAATAATATAACTACTATAATACTGCTCCTATGTACAAGAATATAACTACTATAATACTACTCCTATGTACAAGAATATAACTACTATAATACTACTCCTATGTACAAGAATATAACTAATATAACTACTATAATACAACCTCCTATGTACAAGAATATAACTACTATAATACTGCTCCTATGTACAAGAATATAACTACTATAATACTACCCCCTATGTACGAGAATATAACTACTATAATACTGCTCCTATGTACAAGAATATAACTACTATAATACTACCTCCTATGTACAAGAATATAACTACTATAATACTACTCCTATGTACAAGAATATAACTACTATAATACTGCTCCTATGTACAAGAATATAACTACTATAATACTGCTCCTATGTACAAGAATATAACTACTATAATACTACTCCTATGTATGGGAATATAACTACTATAATACTGCTCCTATGTACAAGAATATAACTACTATAATACTGGGGATCTGAGCAGATAATTTAGGAGATTCCTCTTTGGTTATATTTTGTCTTAATGTTCTCAGCAATCTTTTCTGGAATTTCTTTGGCTATTGTATATGGATTGAGATGTTTCTATAGATTTTCTTCTCTCTGTGGCGTGGTGTTGGATCTGCTGATCTGGCGCGCACATTTTGTCCTTTGGTGCCAGGACAGAGATTCTCCCGCCAGGATATTTTCTCCTCCAGAACTAGAAGTGTTTTCTTTTCTAATTATCAGGTAAATTACATTCCTTGGTCCCTTAGAGGAGCCTCGGGCCGTCCTTGTTCGGAGTGTTATAGATCTGGAGAACGATATACGGGGGGTGCGCTATGTCTCAGTGGTGTCTTGTTCTCGATCACAAGTGTAAGGAGTAACATTGGCGTCCACTTTTTGGCGACCTGTCCTTAGGATCGGTGCCGGTCGAGCTTCATTTTGTAAAGCCCATGATACAAAACATATGACATCAAAAATAAAATTGTAGGTTACAAAATTAAATTCTGGAAGAGAAAAGATACATTTTGACACATTGACAAAAACAATCGATAACTGAATGTGTAAGCACAAAATCAATTATATGTGCACATAAATTGGGAATGTTTTTGGTTAATCTGATACACTTTGTGATTTCGACACATTTTTGCAAAAAATTTTTCAAAATGCATTGTGGAAACGTGGCCCCCATGAGGCCCGTGAAGGGATATTTGTCGGGGTGCCCGGGGTCGGACCACCACCACTCTGATATGAATGACCAATGCTAAGGATACATTCCTTAGAATTTCATCTGCAGCCCCGAGTTTGGTCGGTAAGAACAACATTGGCCTAAATTTTTGGATTTTTTTTCCTTTGGGTTCCCGAGCGGCTGGTGCGGCTTTAATTCTACTTGATGGAGAGCGGTGGCGGGGCTGGCATTTGGCTCGGTATTACGGAGGGATATGCTTTGTTAATAATTTTGCCTCTCAGATTGACCTGACCCCTGATTAAAGCTGATAGGGCTTTGGCGGGCGCCTCGTTAGCTGCGGGTTTAATTTGCGGCGGAGATCTCTCTGAAGGACGCGGCTGCCTTTGATTGGAGAGTCAGGGACAGCTCTGTCGGCGGTGTAATCAGCCGCTGCATTTTTCTCCGCTCCCTTTTCTCTTTTTATAATCAGGAAGAGTAAGAGGGGCCCCAGTCACAGCAAATACTGACCCCCATGGGGCTACCATTAACCCCTCGGCTGCTGGCAGCTAGATGGAGCCACACAATTGCGGTATATATTTGTCCTATGTGTACGTGTTTTGTAGCCAATCCAACCCCATAGTCGCTGTCCATGCACCACACAGGGGCACGAGGGTCACATTTTGGAGCTCATTGCTCAGATTGGTCCACCACCCCGGGGGCCGCACCCCTCGTTCTTAGGACACATACTATAGAAGTCATTCGTTAACCCTTTTGGCCGGGCTCCATACTATCATGTATCGAGACAACTTTTTGGATATGGGTTGATGGACTGGATTTGCATTGTACAAAGTAGTCGCCTACGTGGAGTATTGGAGCCCCAGATCTGAGCCAAGGTCTGCATAGTCACATGGATGGGATGTCATCGTAATGGCATACACTATATACAGCACATGTTAACCCCTTAAAGTAAGGCTTCATATTGCCACGGACTGAGACCATTTTTGGATTTTTGTAGAAAGTAGTTGACTGTTTGACTATGACAAGTATTGGAGACCCAAATGTGTACCCAAAGTCTAGATAGTCAATTGACTAGGTTGTGATCAGGATGGTATATAGTATATACAGTATTTGTTAACCCTTTAAAGCAGGGTTCCCTGTTATCACGTCACGGGACAACTATTTGGATATGGGTTGATACAGAGGGATTGCCTTGAACAAAGCAGTTGCAAGTACTGGGGACTTAAACGTGTGCCAAGGTCGACATAGTCACATGAATGGCGCATCATACTAGAGGTATATACTATATACGGTGATTATTAACCCCTTGAAGCAAGGTTTCATATTGCCACGGACTAAGACAATTTAGGGATTTTTGGAGTTGATTTTCACTGTACAAAGCAGTCGCCTACATGACATTGGAGTATGGTAGACCTGGATCTGAGCCGAGGTCTGCATAGTCACATGATGGCATATACTATACACAGCATTTGTTAACCCCTTACAGAAAAGGTTCCCTGTTATAAAGTATGGAGACAATTTTTTGGATATAGAGGGTTGGGTTGATAGAGTGGGTTTGTATTGTACATGACATTCACAAGTACTGAGATGTGAGCCAAGGTCTACAACATAATGATGGCGGATAGCGGGGGCAGAATCCAGGGACAGATGGGTAAGTCCTTTACTAGGGGGGTGCAGATATTTTTTAACGTCTGTATTCTGACACCCGGGCTTATATCTGTGATTCTAGGTCTGTCCTAATATCTAGCGTGTGAGTCCCAGGCGAGGAATGAGTTAAAGCTCCGTCTGATTTGTTTCTAGCAGCGATCTTGACTCTGAATATGGAGAGGTATAGCATTATGGAGGGCCGTGCGGGATGATTACTGATAGCCGCCACTACTTCTATTAAATAAATGCTCCTCTTCAGCGCCGGCCCCGCTCTTTATGCATCATCTGGGTGAAGTAGAAAAATAGTTTTCACCTTGGTGCGGAACAAAAAGACAACAATGAGGCTTTATATATTCTAAGCAAGCAACCTTGCTCTATAGTGCCCCCTGCAGGCTCTCTAAAGACACACCGGGTAACGTGTGCCGACTTGTGAGCTAAGGGATATGGTTACCCATATTCTTCATCAAGAAATTGCAAAAAATTACAAGGGTCGGGGGATAGATTAGGGAATATTTTGGGGGTTGCTGTGCAGGAAATAACGTAGACAACGTAGACAACTGACTGTTAGCAATCCCCTTGTTATAGGGTTGTGCCCCTACATGCAGACAATATAACATTATGTAACGATTAGTGGAAGCCCGCCCACTTGTCTATTAGTCCTCGCCTAATTGGAAACTTTTTGTAGACTTGAAGAATTTCCTATTTGCAGACATGTCAGAAGACGAGACAGCGCCACCATGGACGCAGTGGCTGACAGATGACATCTCCTCTCATCTTAGACAACCCAGCCCAGACCACCATGACGACGTCTCCTGATCACTGCAGAGTTTACTAAGCTCCTATTGCCACCAGTAACCTCTGTAGGACAGATCCGCTGCAGGATCGAGCAAGACATCCGGCGGTGTCCTGCTGCGATCTGTGCTTTCCATTGAAAGTAACGAGAGGCAGAATCGGGAAGGAAGTCACTCCCAAATCCATGGCCCATTCCTTTGTGTGAACCTTTACTCTCCTCTTCTATAGAGTCTTGTTCTGCCCTTTGATTGCAAGTGACCGTGACCTGTGATCATGTGACCTCATCTGTGCAGGGTCTCCTGCAGGTCCTGCACACTAGAGATGAGCGAACACTAAAATGTCCAAGATTCGAAATCCGATTCGAACAGCCGCACACTGTTCAACTGTTCGAACGGATTTCGAACCCCATTGTAGTCTATGGGGGGGAAATGCTCGTTTCAGGGGTACGCAAAATTCGATAACATTATACTTACCAAGTCCACGAGTGACGGTCGGGCTGGATTCTCCTTGAAGTCTTCTCCCGGCGCAGCGCCCCCGCGGCATCTTCCGGCTGGAATTCACTTTGCCTAGGCATCGGGGCCTAGGTAGAGCCGACTGCGCATGCGCAGTCGCCTTTGCCCAGCCCGACACCTGAGCAGAGCTGACTGCGCATGCGAGGGCATGCCCGCGCATGCGCAGTTGGCTCTGCCTAGGCCGGATGCCTAGGCAGATTGAATTCCAGCCGGAAGACGCCGCGGGGACGCTGCACGGAGAAGACTTCTAAAGGTAAGAGAAGAACCAGCGTTGATTGGCAGAATGTATAGCATTCTGCCAATCAATGCTGGTTCTGCATCGAACCTTAAACTTCAAACAGCTAGTAGTGTTCGATCAAGTACGAGTATTTTGAATATCATAGTATTCGATCAAACACTACTCGCTCATCTCTACTGCACACATTTGTGCTTCTAATAATTGCACAAAGCAATTTCGTTGCAGCTTCTGCCTGGCAGCCTTGGCGGTACTTCATATGCACAGGAGTTACATATTATATTATTACAGAAAAGACTCAGTGATACATTGTAGCAAACCATAACAAAACAAAAGAGAGATCAGTAGGTCTGACCCACCAAACTCCATAGATCAGTTGATCTCACCAGATTAGATTGAAGCTGACCACAAATTTTCCCAGCAGTGGCCACTATAGGTGAAATGTGGTATTGCATGATACACATTAAAATAACCAGGAGGCGTGGGGGATTGAGTCCTCCAAAATGGAAAATGCTCTCTATTTTAGCCAATGGAAGGGAAGAACCTCCTACTCTCTGATGGTCTTCTTGAGACAGCCCATTAAAGGTGTTGTCTACAGACTGGTTGGCAACAGTAACTCTCTAATCTATTCTTATACTATGTACAGTCACAACAATCCAAGTACATCCTGCATATTGTAGAGCGGGGCCGGCTTTTGGTGCAGCTCATTGACCTTTCCCCAGTAATTGTAGGTGACCCGAACAATTTAACCTTGAGACATTAAACCAATACCTCACACTAGGAAAACACAGAGGAACGCCCGATATATTGGAAATGGCAGCTCTATTTAATTATAGCGCATTATTACAAGAAAATCCCGCAGCGCCCTCCTACCCGACCGGCTGCGCAACTTTTTCCTTATAAATCAATATTTCTCTGAATTTTAAAATTACCAAAGGATTTCACCGCAAATTGTTTGATCAGGAGGAGGAAGGAAAGTGAATGAATGTGAGCAACGGAAACCTGCACCGGAGCGCGGCGGGAGCCTCAATAAATGTAATTATCTCCAAAAAGTGGGGGGCGGGAAACATAGAAACAGGGAATATTATTACCAGATCATGTCCAAATCATACCGCTCTGTACCTGAGACTGCGGGAAATACAGGGTTAAAAAGGAACAACCCTAAAATGTATTGGAGATCCATCAAAAGAAACCTTACAGGGCAACATATACAGTATGTAACAACTCTATTTACTCCTCATTGTACCTTACCAAGGACAGTATTATAGTAGTTATATTCCTATATATAGGAGCAGTATTATAGTAGTTATATTCTTGTACATAGGAGGTAGTATTATAGTAGTTATATTCTTGTACATAGGAGCAGTATTATAGTAGTTATATTCTTGTACATAGCAGCAGTATTATAGTAGTTATATTCTTGTACATAGGAGGTAGTATTATAGTAGTTATATTCTTGTACATAGGAGTAGTATTATAGTAGTTATATTCTTGTACATAGGAGCAGTATTATAGTAGTTATATTCTTGTACATAGGAGCAGTATTATAGTAGTTATATTCTTGTACATAGGAGCAGTATTATAGTAGTTATATTCTTGCACATAGGAGGTAGTATTATAGTAGTTATATTCTTGTACATAGTAGTAGTATTATAGTAGTTATATTCTTGTACATAGGAGTAGTATTATAATAGTTATATTCTTATATATAGGAGCAGTATTATAGTAGTTATATTCTTGTACATAGAAGTAGTATTATAGTAGTTATATTCCTATATATAGGAGCAGTATTATAGTAGTTATATTCTTGTACATAAGAGCAGTATTATAGTAGTTGTATTCTTGTACATAGGAGTAGTATTATAGTAGGTATATTCTTGTACATAGGATAGTATTATAGTAGTTACATTCTTGTACATAGGAGTAGTATTATAGTAGTTATATTCTTGTACATAGGAGCAGTATTATAGTAGTTATATTCTTGTACATAGGAGCAGTATTATAGTAGTTATATTCTTGTACATAGCAGCAGTATTATAGTAGTTATATTCTTGTACATAGGAGGTAGTATTATAGTAGTTATATTCTTGTACATAGGAGTAGTATTATAGTAGTTATATTCTTGTACATAGGAGCAGTATTATAGTAGTTATATTCTTGTACATAGGAGCAGTATTATAGTAGTTATATTCTTGCACATAGGAGGTAGTATTATAGTAGTTATATTCTTGTACATAGTAGTAGTATTATAGTAGTTATATTCTTGTACATAGGAGTAGTATTATAATAGTTATATTCTTATATATAGGAGCAGTATTATAGTAGTTATATTCTTGTACATAGAAGTAGTATTATAGTAGTTATATTCCTATATATAGGAGCAGTATTATAGTAGTTATATTCTTGTACATAAGAGCAGTATTATAGTAGTTGTATTCTTGTACATAGGAGTAGTATTATAGTAGTTATATTCTTGTACATAGGATAGTATTATAGTAGTTACATTCTTGTACATAGGAGTAGTATTATAGTAGTTATATTCTTGTACATAGGAGCAGTATTATAGTAGTTATATTCTTGTACATAGGAGCACTATTATAGTAGTTATATTCCTATATATAGGAGCAGTATTATAGTAGTTATATTCTTGTACATAGGAGCAGTATTATAGTAGTTATATTCCTATATATAGGAGCAGTATTATAGTAGTTATATTCTTGTACATAGGAGCAGTATTATAGTAGTTATATTCTTGTACATAGGAGTAGTATTATAGTAGTTATATTCTTGTACATAGGAGTAGTATTATAGTAGTTATATTCTTGTACATAGGAGCAGTATTATAGTAGTTATATTCTTGTACATAGGAGCAGTATTATAGTAGTTATATTCCTATATATAGGAGCAGTATTATAGTAGTTATATTCTTGTACATAGGAGGTAGTATTATAGTAGTTATATTCTTGTACATAGGAGCAGTATTATAGTAGTTATATTCTTGTACATAGGAGCAGTATTATAGTAGTTATATTCTTGCACATAGGAGGTAGTATTATAGTAGTTATATTCTTGTACATAGGAGTAGTATTATAATAGTAATATTCTTGTACATAGGAGCAGTATTATAGTAGTTATATTCTTGTACATAGGAGCAGTATTATAGTAGTTATATTCTTGTACATAGGAGCAGTATTATAGTAGTTATATTCTTGTACATAAGAGCAGTATTATAGTAGTTGTATTCTTGTACATAGGAGTAGTGTTATAGTAGTTACATTCTTGTACATAGGAGTAGTATTATAGTAGTTATATTCTTGTACATAGGAGCAGTATTATAGTAGTTATATTCTTGTACATAGGAGCAGTATTATAGTAGTTATATTCTTGTACATAGGAGGTAGTATTATAGTAGTTATATTCTTGTACATAGGAGGTAGTATTATAGTAGTTATATTCTTGTACATAGGAGTAGTATTATAGTAGTTACATTCTTGTACATAGGAGGTAGCATTATAGTAGTTATATTCTTGTACATAGGAGTAGTATTATAGTAGTTACATTCTTGTACATAGGAGGTAGCATTATAGTAGTTATATTCTTGTACATAGAAGTAGTATTATAGCAGTTATATTCTTGTACATAGGAGCAGTATTATAGTAGTTATATTCTTGTACATAGGAGGTAGTATTATAGTAGTTATATTCTTGTACATAGGAGCAGTATTATAGTAGTTATATTCTTGTACATAGGAGTAGTATTATAGTAGTTACATTCTTGTACATAGGAGGTAGCATTATAGTAGTTATATTCTTGTACATAGGAGTAGTATTATAGTAGTTACATTCTTGTACATAGGAGCAGTATTATAGTAGTTATATTCTTGTACATAGGAGTAGTATTATAGTAGTTATATTCTTGTACATAGGAGTAGTATTATAGTAGTTATATTCTTGTACATAGGAGGTAGTATTATAGTAGTTATATTCTTGTACATAGGAGGTAGTATTATAGTAGTTATATTCTTGTACATAGGAGTAGTATTATAGTAGTTACATTCTTGTACATAGGAGGTAGCATTATAGTAGTTATATTCTTGTACATAGGAGTAGTATTATAGTAGTTACATTCTTGTACATAGGACGTAGCATTATAGTAGTTATATTCTTGTACATAGGAGTAGTATTATAGCAGTTATATTCTTGTACATAGGAGCAGTATTATAGTAGTTATATTCTTGTACATAGGAGGTAGTATTATAGTAGTTATATTCTTGTACATAGGAGCAGTATTATAGTAGTTATATTCTTGTACATAGGAGTAGTATTATAGTAGTTACATTCTTGTACATAGGAGGTAGCATTATAGTAGTTATATTCTTGTACATAGGAGTAGTATTATAGTAGTTACATTCTTGTACATAGGAGCAGTATTATAGTAGTTATATTCTTGTACATAGGAGTAGTATTATAGTAGTTATATTCTTGTACATAGGAGTAGTATTATATTAGTTATATTCTTGTACATAGGAGCAGTATTATAGTAGTTATATTCTTGTACATAGGAGGTAGTATTATAGTAGTTACATTCTTGTACATAGGAGTAGTATTATAGTAGTTATATTCTTGTACATAGGAGTAGTATTATAGTAGTTATATTCTTGTACATAGGAGCAGTATTATAGTAGTTATATTCTTGTACATAGGAGTAGTATTATAGTAGTTATATTCTTGTACATAGGAGTAGTATTATAGTAGTTATATTCTTGTACATAGGAGCAGTATTATAGTAGTTATATTCTTGTACATAGGAGTAGTATTATAGTAGTTATATTCTTGTACATAGGAGTAGTATTATAGTAGTTATATTCTTGTACATAGGAGTAGTATTATAGTAGTTATATTCTTGTACATAGGAGCAGTATTATAGTAGCTATAGTCTTGTACATAGGAGCAGTATTATAGTAGTTATATTCTTGTACATAGGAGTAGTATTATAGTAGTTATATTCTTGTACATAGGAGCAGTATTATAGTAGTTATATTCTTGTACATAGGAGTAGTATTATAGTAGTTATATTCTTGTACATAGGAGGTAGTATTATAGTAGTTATATTCTTGTACATAGGAGCAGTATTATAGTAGTTATATTCTTGTACATAGGAGTAGTATTATAGTAGTTATATTCTTGTACATAGGAGTAGTATTATAGTAGTTATATTCTTGTACATAGGAGCAGTATTATAGTAGTTATATTCTTGTACATAGGAGTAGTATTATAGTAGTTATATTCTTGTACATAGGAGGTAGTATTATAGTAGTTATATTCTTGTACATAGGAGCAGTATTATAGTAGTTATATTCTTGTACATAGGAGTAGTATTATAGTAGTTATATTATTGTACATAGGAGGTAGTATTATAGTAGTTATATTCTTGTACATAGGAGCAGTATTATAGTAGTTATATTCTTGTACATAGGAGCAGTATTATAGTAGTTATATTCTTGTACATAGGAGTAGTATTATAGTAGTTATATTCTTGTACATAGGAGTAGTATTATAGTAGTTATATTCTTGTACATAGGGGCAGTATTATAGTACTTATATTCTTGTACATAGGAGTAGTATTATAGTAGTTATATTCTTGTACATAGGAGTAGTATTATAGTAGTTATATTCTTGTACATAGGGGCAGTATTATAGTACTTATATTCTTGTACATAGGAGTAGTATTATAGTAGTTATATTCTTGTACATCGGAGTAGTATTATAGTAGTTATATTCTTGTACATAGGGGTACTATTATAGTAGTTATATTCTTGTACATAGGAGCAGTATTTTAGTAGTTATATTATTTTATATAGGGGCAGTATTATAATATAGCATATTCACTTTGTGATCTCAGATTTTGTCATATCTGACATAAAGTCATATCTTTCTCCATCTCAGTATTAGTTGAGCTCCAGATGTCGCCCTGGCTTTAGCCCCTTATGATGTAAGAGCTGCTGAGCTAACAGAGGAAATAAATCTTCTCACTTCAGACACAGACACTTCCTCATTCTACCCCTTCAGGTGCCACATGGGAATTCCCATAAATCTGATTCTTGACATTTTGCTGCATGTAAATGTGTTCATTTTCTAATATTCCGAGTGCATTTTGCATTTTGCTTCATTATTTTCTTGTCACTTCCATGACTAGTCACAGCTGAGTTTTGCAGGTATCACTTATTGTATCAGGTGTCTATTTTTGCTTCATTATCTTGCAGGTATGCTATATATATATATATATATATATATATATATATATATATATATATATATAATGTGTTTTTTGTGAGATCAGTCCTGGCCCATTCTCAGTATTCTTCTCATAACTTTACTTTGGTACAATGTATCAGTGCTTCTACAATCTATTAACCTGAAGTCCAGGCAGAAGAAAGATTTGTGTTCCCACTTTAACATTGTAACAAACCCTCATCTGTATGAGCAATCCTATGAGAGGACAGACGTTCTTAGTCATTAACATCCATATTATAGTCCCATCTATTGTGTCCTTTACTAGTTGCCTATCCAGGAATAATCTTCCCAATTTGAGGCATGTACAAAGCTAGGGTTGTTGTGCTACCTGAGATCCAGCCCCCGAGGAGTCAAGTAAATGTAGCATTCTTTTTGTCACCAGAAGGGGGAGCTCACTGCCAATGGATTCATTAGGAAGATGAAGATACATTTTTATGCAGTGAGCTCCCCCTAGTGGCTTCTTGTAAGCTGAAATTTATCAATCAAAATATAGCTGTGCAGGAAAGCTGAGCTATAACATAACAGAACTATGGGTAAACATTGAGGTTGTATCTAGGCAAGTCAGTAATATTATGGTCACTCACACGTCACCTAATACCGCCATGTAGAACCAGCCTCATGGACCCACGCTGCATCACCGGTACATTGGCCACGTGCGATCTCTGCCAATATGTCTCATGAGATTAATCTCTGGAATAACCACAACGGTATTTAATGTAATTTGATGTAATTAATCTCACAAGATGAATCACCCAAAGGAAGAGGAAGTGTTCTCGTGTTCACTATTTCACATCAGCGTTTCCTGCCCGGAATCACTTAAATGTGTTAATGAGCGATTAATCGCTTGTCCCATTACATTCTGCGGGGGAGATTAATAGCTCGTGCACGTTCAGGCTACGTAATTGATTTGCAGCGTTGCATGGTTGGAGGGGATCAATTACAAAAATCGCTTGGGTAGCAGATCACATAGAACGGAGCTCTGTCATAATCACAACTAGCTCCTGAAATACTCTGCGCCACTGTGACGTCCACTGTATGTCAGCGATCTCTCGGTTGCCGACTGTACATTGCCTTTCCACATCACTACGACCTGTAATATTGCAATTGGTGACTGTTCAGTAGTCGGAGACTTTGTATCTGGACTGGTTCCCAGTTATCTGGGCACAGTATGGCGGTCTCTGGGCACTATGCGGCATGGTGCTATGTAGGTACCGTATGATCAAGGGGGCAATGGCGGGCACTCTGGGCAACACTCTAAAGCACATGGCTATATAGGCATTGTATGGGCACAGTTTGACACCGTATGGCTGTACATAGAAACCCCCTGGTACTATGTAAGCACAATGTGGCACTACGTAACCTTACAATGGACAGCACTGCCGTTCTGGGATCTGTAGTTCCACCATAGACTTACACTAAGAAATTCTATCATCAGAAAAAGCAGATGAGATTTCTATAGAAATTAGAAAATCCCACATTAATAGGGACAAAGGAAACCTTAAGACTCCGCTGCGCAAATCTACAAATTTATGGATCGATATGTTTAGTTCCCATAAGAAATAATATATTCCGTCTCCCAGGAGGGAGGAACAGCCGCGTTACGATCCATCACCATTGTAATGATTACAGCGACTTGGCTGAAGGTTCCTGTGGGTCTCGGCAGGAGGAGGGCGAGGAAGGGGTTAAATATTAAAGGATGACATGTTCAGCATGTTGTACACATTGCAAATTATCCCCCAGGCTCCCATGTATCACATCTCCTGACATGAGCACTGGCATCCTGCACTAAATATTCAGCAGCGCAGGGAATACCTGCCAAGAAGCCCTGCATGGGAGAGGATGGAGAGAGCGGCAGAAGAGAAGGAGGACACCGGACACAAGTGCTGAACGGAAGGAAAACTGTGCAATATTATTAGTAGTACTCAGCTCCTGCAGGCGGCATAGAGGGGGCCCCAAACTGCACCCCTGTGCCAAAAAGACTTGGCTGCGGCATGCAAACCCTGCCCATAAGTATGGCACCAAGAACAGCAGGGTGACCCAGCATACAGAGGCGTAACATGAAGCCCCTGGGCCCCAATACAAAATATGCAACGGGGCCCCCTCTGTCCATGTCATAATACTGGTAACTGGTGTGTTATGTTGTAGAGACTTTTGGGCTCCATAGTGATTGCTGTCTCTGCACCCCCTTCCAACAGAATGACCCCATAAGCAAAGTGAACCCTTAAACTAGGGATGTTACAATAGGTAGAAGGACCAGACAGTATGGCCGCTGCAGCCGGTGGACCTGAGCACCCTGGATATTAGGTAAGGTGGGTAACAGGCTCTGCATTGTGGTCTGTACAACAGTGCAAGAGTAGAGGGGATATAGAGTGACCTCATAAGCAATACCGTCTACAAAGCGAACCCTTAAATCAGGGGTAACACAATAGGTAGGCAGAGTGGCTGTTGTGGCCAGGGGACCTGAGGACCCTCCATATTTATTAAGGTGGGTAACTGGCGCTGCATTGTGGTCCGTGCATGTGTAGAGTGATCACATAAGTAATATTGCCTAAGTGCCCCTACTATAATAAATACTGCTAGCAGATTGCCCCCTCAGGGGTGAACACAGACAGCAGAGACCACCCCATGGGCCCCTTGGTCTCTATTAGGTCATAGTATCCATTAGCCAATGTCATTCGCTTATCTGCTCTATAGGGTAATAGTGGCCCCTGTACCTTATCTATCATATATACGGTATGTCTAACCCCCCTCCCATGACATCTCCCAAATCACCCAGCTTTCCCCGGCTCCTGAGTGGCAGATCCGCTCCCTCTATGCAGATACATTGGCTTGCCTGGGGCTGGAGATAACCACAGCAGCTGGTATAGGAGCTGAAGCGGCTTCGGGCCCATAGCTGGCGCCACTATTCCTGATAATGCCCGCTGCTTTGGTTTAATGCCCGCTGCTTGCTTTGGTCTTATCTGAACGCCGCTCAGCTTTGAAATGAAATGAGCGAAGATGAAAATTCCTCTAATCCAGTCGTGTCGTGCGACATCTAGAGATATCCGTCTATTAAACTACCTTCAGTCTGGAATCACCTAATTAATTACTGCCAGTGTCCCCAGTGTAATTATCTGATAACGACGCTGCAGAGAACGCTCGCAGAGATGTAGCAGAGCTGAGTTTGTCGTGTGACGGTTACACTTTGTGCACTAAATAATTGGGTTAAACGGAATTATTGTGAAAAAAAAAATAACCAAGTTTCTATGTAAAACATATTTGTAAGAAGTGTTGCTGATTTTTTAAATATTTGCCATTTTGTTATCTCTAAAAAAAAACTAGAAAAATTATATCCTGCAATTTTCACTCTGGCCACTAAACCTAATAATAATAATAACCTCTTTATAACCAAGTTTCTATGTAAAACATATTTGTAAGAATTGTTGATGATTTTTAAATATTTGCCATTTGTTATCTCTAAAAAAAACCTAGAAAAATTATATCCTGCAATTTTCACTCTGGCCACTAAACCTAATAATAATAATAACCTCTTTATAACCAAGTTTCTATGTAAAACATATTTGTAAGAATTGTTGATGATTTTTAAATATTTGCCATTTGTTATCTCTAAAAAAAACCTAGAAAAATTATATCCAGCAATTTTCACTCTGGCCACTAAACCTAAGAATACACTGACACTTCACTATCCGGTTTTAATAGATCATTTTAAAAATTGACAACGCTTTAAGACTATCTCCATTTGTCCTATGAGATGATATCACCCCAGCCTTGCAGATAGATAGGTTAGTATAAAAGAATCACAACTGGAATACAGTAATGGGATACACAGATCGACGCTGCGTAGGCTGCAGAGCAAAGATGCAGAGAATAGGCAGATTTTCAATTACAGGGGAGCTTTTAGGGGGGGTTAATATTTCTCGATTCAACCTCGGGGGGTATGGCTGGTTGAAATTGACCTCATTGTATCTGAGGCTGCCAGAGATGATACTTGAAGCTCCAGGGTCTTGGTGCAAAATCTGTAATGGGGCCTCTACCCATCTTGTGCCATTTAAAATAGGGGTATATTTTATGTGAGGGAGACCTTTGGGGGCCAGTATTAACCTCTTCCCTCCTATAGCTACCCCCGTCTCCAGTATACAGTCTCCTGGGCCGCTCAGTGATTGTATCTTCAGTCCTGACCTCGTTCTGTGCCCGGATTGATGATATTCTTGGAGAAGTGACAAATATTGCAGATAAATAAGTCGCTTTGAACCAGGTTTTTCTAAACTTAGTAAATGGAGATTGAGGTTATTCTCTGTGAAGTTCAGGCGTTTCAGTGACCCCTTCGATCTCTCGTCTTTGCTTTGTCAGGGTCTTCCCACAGGGGCTGCAGAAGGTGCGAGAGTCCCAGATAAAACGTGCACGAAGGCGCGGGGTAATGGAGGGCACTGCGCTCAGATAACGCTCCATCCTCAGGCTTTGATCTTTGATTGCCAATTTCCATTTTTAAATAACTGTGACCGCTCCAGACGCTTCTTCCCTCTTCAGCAGTTTCTCCAGGATACCTTGAGAGTGACTTGTATCTTGTTTACTTACTGCCATTTACTGAGATGATACAAGTGCAGAGTCTGTAGGCGCAGGTGTATATAGCTATAGCAGAGGGGTATACAGTCATAACAGAGGGGTATATAGATATAACAGAGGGGTATACAGACATAGCAGAGGTGTATACATATATAGCAGAGGGGAATAGAGATATAGCTTCATTAGCTACATTACTTATCCTGTATTATACTCCAGAGCTGCGCTCACTATTCTGCTGGTACAGTCACTGTGTACATACATTACATTACTTATCCTGTATTATACTCCAGAGCTGCGCTCACTATTCTGCTGGTGCAGTCACTGTGTACATACATTACATTACTTATCCTGTATTATACTCCAGAGCTGCGCTCACTATTCTGCTGGTGCAGTCACTGTGTACATACATTACATTACTTATCCTGTATTATACTCCAGAGCTGCGCTCACTATTCTTCTGGTACAGTCACTGTGTACATACATTACATTACTTATCCTGTATTATACTCCAGAGCTGCGCTCACTATTCTGCTGCTACAGTCACTGTGTACATACATTACATTACTTATCCTGTATTATACTCCAGAGCTGCGCTCACTATTCTTCTGGTACAGTCACTGTGTACATACATTACATTACTTATCCTGTATTATACTCCAGAGCTGCGCTCACTATTCTGCTGGTGCAGTCACTGTGTACATACATTACATTACTTATCCTGTATTATACTCCAGAGCTGCGCTCACTATTCTGCTGGTGCAGTCACTGTGTACATACATTACATTACTTATCCTGTATTATACTCCAGAGCTGCGCTCACTATTCTGCTGGTACAGTCACTGTGTACATACATTACATTACTTATCCTGTATTATACTCCAGAGCTGCGCTCACTATTCTGCTGGTGCAGTCACTGTGTACATACATTACATTACTTATCCTGTATTATACTCCAGAGCTGCGCTCACTATTCTGCTGGTACAGTCACTGTGTACATACATTACATTACTTATCCTGTATTATACTCCAGAGCTGCGCTCACTATTCTGCTGGTGCAGTCACTGTGTACATACATTACATTACTTATCCTGTATTATACTCCAGAGCTGCGCTCACTTTTCTGCTGGTACAGTCACTGTGTACATACATTACATTACTTATCCTGTATTATACTCCAGAGCTGCGCTCACTATTCTGCTGGTACAGTCACTGTGTACATACATTACATTACTTATCCTGTATTATACTCCAGAGCTGCGCTCACTATTCTGCTGGTGCAGTCACTGTGTACATACATTGCATTACTTATCCTGTATTATACTCCAGAGCTGCGCTCACTATTCTGCTGGTGCAGTCACTGTGTACATACATTACATTACTTATCCTGTATTATACTCCAGAGCTGCGCTCACTATTCTGCTGGTACAGTCACTGTGTACATACATTACATTACTTATCCTGTATTATACTCCAGAGCTGCGCTCACTATTCTGCTGGTGCAGT
The DNA here is from genome assembly GCF_031893055.1 of Leptodactylus fuscus. NCBI lineage: Eukaryota > Metazoa > Chordata > Amphibia > Anura > Leptodactylidae > Leptodactylus > Leptodactylus fuscus. The sequence goes on from NC_134272.1 coordinate 88,839,671, forward strand.
CACTGTGTACATACATTACATTACTTATCCTGTATTATACTCCAGAGCTGCGCTCACTATTCTGCTGGTGCAGTCACTGTGTACATGGCGTCTTCTATATTTCTCCGTCCAGGGAGTTTTTCAATGTCCTGGAAGAAAACAGAACAGAGAATTTAGATTTCCGCCTCTTCTAATATTCATGTATTCCTGCGGCTCCGGCCTCTCCACAGGACGCTCGGTGTGACAGGTTCCCGAAGAGAAGAAACTCAATGAAACAGGGACAAAGGTGTGTAAGACTGTCATGAAGCTATTGATAAGCTGAGGTTGGGGGGCGGAGGGGTTAATGAGATGGGGATCCATGCTGACAGATAGACAGATTTAGGTTAAGGGCACCTGTCAGCCCGGGAGGAGACGCTCATCACAAGCAGTTAGGAACATATTAGAGTTGTGTCCACCGCAGCCAATGTCCGACCTCCCCCCGGCTATCCGCACTCTCTGCCGTCTCCAGACATGTCCGGGCATCATTGTAAGTTTATCAGTCTCCAGCAGTTCTGGGTATGAGAGACCCCATAGCAATCCCTAGAATGTGCTGCACGTGATGGAGAAGACCCCAAAATTCATCAGACCCGGAAATCTATGAAACCCCTAAATTCATTAGAAGACGACATTCATCAGACCCCAGATCAAGCCCATAAATTCATCAGACCCAAGACCAAAACCCTAAAGTTATCAGACCTCCGACCAAGTCACAACATTCAAACCCCTAAATTCATTGGACCCCCAGACCACGGTACTGACTTCACTAGACCACAGACCAAACCCCTAAATATATCAGACCCCAAAATTCATCAGACCCTTAAATTCATTGGACCTCCAGACCAGAGCATCGTCTTCACCAGACCACAGACCAAACCCCTAAATGCATCCCCCATACCAGACCCCAAAATTCATCAGACCCCTACATTCATTGGAATCCCACATTCTTCAGACCCAAGACCAAAACCCCAAAGTTACCAGATCCCAGGCCAAGTCACAAAACTCATGAGCCCCCCAGACCACAGCCCTAACTTCACCAGACCACAGACCAAGCCCTAAATTCTTCAGACTCCAGACCAGACCCTTAAGTATGTCCAGTCCAGATCCCTAAATTCATCAAAGCCCAGACCCCTCAATTGTCAGATCCCGATCCCCAAATTATCAGACCCCAAACCCTTAAAAAAGGGGATTTGCTTACTAAGTTATTGACAACCCAAGGTCACGTTCTGTCAGCAGCCACTCCAGAGCTGTATTCATAGTTCTGCTCTTACCAAGCTTTCTTTGTGGATGGCCCCTGACAGTCCTGCTCCTATAGTGCAGGGGGTAAGAGTTCATTTTGGTTACATCAATGTATCTGTGTTAATAAAAAGAATGTAACGCTGGAGAATCTGAGCTATGGTGTGGCAGAACAGTGAGCGCAGCTCTGGAGTATAATACATGGCACTTTTATATATGAACTTATGACCTGGCTGGTGAATATCCGGGGCTCGGGTCCTGTCCCATCATTCCCTCTTCCTCTTCCAGTTGGGACAGGACAAATTTACCAGGATAGTTTTGGTAAATTCTGGTAAATTCCGCAAATTCCGGCCTATTGTCAGCGTGTCCTGGGGTCGGAGCGTTCCATTCTGTGACCTTGTGTGGCCGTGGATGACCTCAGTATCACTAGGAGGACACAGATGGTCGGAGGACACGGCCGTGATGTGGACAAGACGCTGCTCATCAGCTCATTAACTCTTAATGAGGAGAACAATTACATAATAACAATGTGACGAAACCTTTAGTGTCGCTGCCGCCAAGGTCAAGTCAATTTCACTCCTTCATGAAGAATTATCATGTGAAATGCTTCTCTTAAAGGGGAAGTGTAGCGATCGTCTGAAGCCGACTGACCTCTATGGAGAGTTCTCTAGACTTGTTCTGTGCAGGGAGGGGGAGGAGATACGATATGACATCATCTATTGTCAGTAGTGATGTCATTATGGCTCAGCGGTGTTATCTATAGAGGTGTTATCTTCTATTGCAATAATGTCTGCGAGGTGACTGCTGCAAAGAAAACCCCTAGAGAATTGGCACGTGGCAGTCTATTATTAGGCTTAGTGGCAAGAATTAAAATTTCATGATGTAGTTTAGAATATAAACAGTGACGTGGAAAATGCTTTGAAAAATGATTAAAAATTATTTAAAAAATGTTTTTGACTATGTTTGTGCTATTCTACAGAAATACGATACATTACATATATTGTACAGCTCTACAGACTATGATGGCGCTATATAATAGATACTATATATGTTATACAGTCTATATATCAGGTGTGTACTGCTCTACAGACTATGATGGCGCTATATAATAGATACTATATATGTTACAATGTCTGTATACTGTGTATGTACAGGTCTGCAGACTATGTTGGCGCTATATAATAGATACTATATGTTATACAGTCTATATATTGGGTGTGTATGGCTCCGTAGACTATGTCGGCGCTATATATAGGAGATAATGCATATATAAGTATGTCGTCTGCCGACTCGCTCTCGGCGGCGGGCTGAGCTGATAAACGTTGCGTTTGGTTCAGTGGATTAATCCTCAGCGTTTAATCGGCCGGGACAAGGACGCTTATCTCCCAGCGCCAAACACAGCCTCGGGGGATGGTGCGGCTGAGACCCTAAACGCGCAGGTGAACACACATCTATTCCTATAAAGACACAGATATGGGACTTCAGAAGTGCACAGATGGCGACGCATCAATAATTCAGACAGGAGAATGTCGCCACCAGCTACGGACGGGCAGGAGAATGTCGCCACCAGCTACGGACGGGCAGGAGAATGTCGCCACCAGCTACGGACGGGCAGGAGAATGTCGCCACCAGCTACGGACGGGCAGGAGAATGTCGCCACCAGCTACGGACGGGCAGGAGAATGTCGCCACCAGCTATGGAAGGGCAGAAGAATGTCGCCACCAGCTATGGGCGGGCAGGAGAATGTCGTCACCAGCTATGGACCGGCAGGAGAATGTCGCCACCAGCTACGGACAGACAAGTTCTATATCCTGCAATTTGCACTCTGGCCACTAAGCCCAATAATAGACGGATACTTTCTAATTCTATAGGGGTTTTTTTGCTGCAGCAGTCACCTCATTTACATCACAAACAAAATTACAATAGAAGATAACACCACAGATACATTATTATATCACTACTGATAATAGTCAGTACGCCGGCCCTGCCTATATCCAAAGCCTGTAAATCTATAAACCTAAAACTGAGGAGAGCTGAGGGTTTGTTACAGTGTGTCCAGTCTACACCTTCCCCCCCCCCCCTGCCCCCCCGGTATACACCCATGACACGGACATACAATAGACTGCACATACATGTCTGTATGAGCGCATGGAGCCACAGTGTAACCGCACATCCATCCTGACATAACCTGGTTACTTGGGTCTCCGCGAAGACGTTTTTGCTTTCACCTTCAGATCTCAGCGATTTTTCTTTCTGTAATCACATTAAGGGTTAATTTCTGTTTCATGTTGTAGATCATAATATACAGTCCCGATCCTGGCGTCCGAGGTCATGTGATCAGAATCACCTTATAACCTCTGTGCTGCTGTGCCAGTAGGCTGAGATAACGCACATAGACAGTAGTGTGCAAAGGTTTTAGGCAGGTGTGGCAAAAAATGCTGCAAAATGCTTTCAGAAATCAAAGGGTTGAATGCAATCAATATTTGGTGTGACCTTTGCCCTTTGGAGGCGGAGTCCTGGAAGTGATGATCCGGCCCCCGCAGAGCCCTGATCTCATCATCATCCAGTCTGTCTGGGATGACTAGAATAGAGAGACGGATTGGACTAAGCAAGATCTGGGCTTAGTTCTCTGAATATCGCGTTCATGGGGGATTTTTTGGTTTTGCGCAGTCTCCTGATCTCATTGTGGTTTATTTTCGTATGTGTCTCAGCCATGTAAATAAATGGCGCAGTGTTTGTGGGGGTTTTTCTCCTCGGCTGATACGATCTCGCCGCTCAGCGCCGCGTATGGATTTCTCGACTCCTCTTTGCCGGGGACGATCTATCACTTGTGTTGGAAGGACAGTTTAGATGACAAGAGTCGGGATAACAAGCCTCAAGAACAAGACAGGTCTGAGGACAAGACGTGGCGGGATCAAAGACGGGAGAGCAGGATAAAAATAATAAACAGCGCCGGCGGGGGAGGGGATCACTACATGGCACCTGTTAGGATCCATCCTGGGGGCAAGACGCAGGCCACGGACAATAATAGATTTCGGCTGCTCCATCTCCAGCCCAACCCTCGGTATAGTCAGACACCAGGTATCAAATATTTAGCAGAACAGAGGCGATACCATATAGAAGCGTATAGAAAATTCCCTTTAAGGTATAAGGTTAGTAGATGATTAGAGGGGGTCTGACCGATCCGAAAAATGAGCTGGTCACTGCATCCTCTTCACTTATATTCTCTACCCAATGACCACCTGAGCACTGAACTGCAGCACAACGCCATTGAAATGAATTGGGTTGCAGTTCCTTGCACAGCCAGGTGGCTAGGGTGGCGCTGTGCACAAATTTTTTTTTAAGAAAGTGCTATATTTGTACTGAGGTCCCTCTGACAGTGGTGAAGGTCCAACCTCACGTTTTTCTGAGGAACATAGAGTCTTGTAGGTCCTGGAGATAGACCTTAAAGGAGTCTAGAAATACTTACTGTGGTTTTCGGGCAAGAAACCCAGGGATGATTGGACCCCGCTCCTAGCCCCTGAGTCACTCCCTCTCCTCCTATGGGGGTGGCTTTAAAATAAGATAATCCTTTCATAGTCCCACCATGGCACTATAGCCTTTCTGCACTATAGCATACCTGGCATGTATGGGACAAGACAGAGGAGGTGGGATGACTCAGGGGCCTAGTGCTTGTTCCAATGATATGACCAGGGGTTGTCAAAAAAACCCACAGAGGAAGTAAGTACTCCCAGACTCCCAGAAGAGCCCCTTTTAATGAGACCCTTTCACCACCTCCACCAACTTGAGCCCCTTTAATAGTCTCCTCCCACAGATTTCAGTGCAGTTGGAATTTTTCCTCTAGCCCCCACCATTCCTGAGCAGTCAGTGCAGTTAGTTTTGGTGCCCGATATGTTAACTAGACTCCCTAATGTCCAGTGGGTGGTGTCAGGTGGGAGCAGGCAAAGGGGCGGGACACAGTGCACCAATCAGAGGCAGTGAGTTGAAGAGCTGTGTCACGCCCCTTTCCTGCACCCACTGGACATTAGGGAGTCTAGTTTAGTAAATCAGATACCAAAGTTAACTGTGGTGATTGCTCAGGAATGGTGGGGGCTAGAGAGGAAACTCCAACTGTGCCGGAATCGGTGAAGGGGCGACTATTAAGGGATAGGAAGGGCTGGAGTTGGTAGTGAAAGGTTCTCTTTAATCGATGTGGCGCCCTCTAGCCTCTGGGAATCGCTTGGATTATTTCTGTATATAAAATCAGCTCCAGAAAGCGACTCCTGTCCTATATGATAAGTCACTCTTCTGGCTGTATCTCATCCTGTATACGGAGCCGAGCTCTACTATGGGGGGGTGGGTTGGGGGGGTCACTTATTTATAGCAATACAACTGGGTCAATTATGGTCAGAGCAAGCCGACAGGAATAATGGTATTAGGATGATCACACTACATCATGTGCGCTGCGCAGGGCATCAGTCTCCAGATATAGCAGAGTCACATTTGTCATGTCGGCTTTGCTTGTGCACTGCAGTGGGATTTCTTGCATCCTATGTATCAGCGCACACTGCAGCATCACAACACACTCAGCTCTGCTATACATAGCTCTCATACTGTATATACAGCCATCAGACAGGCAGGGTAATAAACCGCCATGGGTATACGGGTACCAGATGTGTAAAGTCGGCAAGTAGTTAAAGGAGATGTTAGGATCTAGAAAAACAAGTCTGCTTTCTTCCAGGAACAGCGCCACTCCTGCCCGTAGGTGGTGCCTGGTATTGCAGCTTAGCTCCACTGAATTAAATAAGCCGCTAGCTCCTGTGTATATACCTTTAAGGCTATGATATAGATCCTGTCACCACCCGTATGGCGGCATCGGTCCTATATATCATAGCGTTGACGCGTCCTGAGATATACGTGAAATACAATGACGCCACCCTGATATGATCTAGTCGTGTGACAACAAGGTCTGATAACGCTGAGACCCGCCGCTTATTTATACCTTTTATCTCGACAGCACATTTGTAACCTCCCATCATTATTCTGTATTCTATGTCTGATACAATGTGTCGGGGCTGCGGCTGTAGATACAAGACACCACTGCTTAAAGGGGTCCTCTATCTAGGTGTATGGTTAAAGCAGCTGTCCAGGGTTTGAAAAACATGGCCGATTTTATCCACAAGCAGCGCCACACCTGTCTATGGGTTGTGTCTGGTATTGCAGCTTAGTACCATTGAAGTGAATAGGAGTCAGTTGCAATACCGGACACAACCTGCGCATAAGTGTGGCGCTGCATTGAGCAAGTATGGACTCCCGGTGCAAGCTAGAGGTTGTAGCTTTATAACAGATGGAGTGTCACTAGTGTTCATTGTTATTCTGAACAATCACAAGGGGTCACGTGACCCGGGCCCGCAGCCATGACGCTTAAAGGGACACTCTAAGTAAGGTTGTCAGCAACTATGCAACCTCCTCCTGTCCCGGATGTTATTGAGACCTACTAGGGCCATTTTGATGTGACTGTCTCTTTAAATGTCGTCGCTTTCCCCTACTTTCATTTTTAGAGAAAATTGCCATTTACATCTTATAACTTGTAAGGGATTTGTCTTGGAGAGCGGCCAGGGACCATCGTCTTGTGCGTAGAACAAATGGCCGGGGTTGGCAGTCAGCGTTTCCTCTTTCTGACCGATAATGCTGAAATGCAATTAGGAGATATTTGTGTTGTCTTCTCTGAGGTTGCAGAACATTAATACCAGGCCGAGGCGCTGCCAGGAGGAGATATGAGAGGGATGACCGATGGCGCTGTAATATGTACAATCCTGCACCATTTCACCATGCAAATGTGAAGGGTTTGTCAAACGGAAGCAAAAATAACCTCCTGCATCTGGCGGAGATGGCGCTACCTGGCGTGTCTATTAAAGGGATACTTAAAGGAGGTCTATTAGGACATATGGTGCCATAGAGGGGGGGGTCCAGGGCTCAGGACCACCCAGCCAGACATCATAAACTGCAATGGAGTTTCCTAAGGGAGCCTGATATGTTGCAAGTTGCAGAAATGCAGCTGTTTTTGTTGCAGATTTCGTTTACATTTCCTGTTACTTTTGTAGCAATTCTAGGATTTGGATTTTAAAAAAATCAGTAAAATCTGGAAAAAAAAAAGTTGCATTTCTACAATGTCAGGGCTCAGCCATATTGTGATAAACAGTCATGTCCTCTCCGCTGTTTAGGTTCAGACGAATGAGCGCCGGGGCGGAATCCGGGGCAGGATCGAGGACGGTTATTAAATCCGTGTTCTGTTCCTTTCTCTGTCAGAATTTGCCGCAATTTGGGGTCGGAAACTGCCTCAAAATCAGCTCCAGACTCCACAGTGTGAACGTGCCCCTACTATACTTCATTATACTATGGAAACCTCTGACTACAAGATCTAAAACCGCCTTTGCGCCCGTCTCAGAACTTTCGTCCGTGACTGCATTTAATGGCTTTCACTACTTTTTGTGGGTTTTTGCTGCTTCTGGGTAATGAGGCCGGAGCGGGCTGGGGGTTCACATACTAATAGGGGGTATAATTAGAGCTGGGGTGCAGGACGCCACCAGCCAGGAAAGTGAAATAAAAGTCCTATTCAGGTTAATAAACTGCTCCATCTGTAACACCAAATCTGCTTCATTTCCCGAAACCCTTAAATGTCCTCTTCACATGTTGAGTCACATCACCCCTGACAACCCGGCTAATGTGTGACCGCGGATATCAGTGTGTGATTAGGGAAGGCGGCCAGAAGATCCCTGTAATGCGGCGAGCCCATCTCCTCCCGCTGCTCGCCCGGGTCGCTGTGCCGCGCTTTCTCTGCCTGCTCATTTACTCTTAATGTCTTCCCAGTGCCGGCCTGTGTCTAGCTCTGCTGCCGGCTGTGCGCGCTCTGATGTCTCACGGATCTTGTGACTTACTCTGATGAGGCTGCTGAGTGCCCATCCAGGTGCCCGGCATCAGTGTCTGCTCGCCCCTCCATTAGTCCTCCTATATGGGCAGGGATGATGCAACCTGTAAGGAGTCAGATATTAAAGGGGACCAAGACAAGACAAGAAAACTGATGACAGGACGATTGCAACGTGATCTACCCAGGGAGTATTCACACCGTGCAGATAAAGACGTTTTCCCATAAATATAAAAATATTTACAGACAATTAATAATGAAACATTTCTGCAAATAGAAATAATCAAAACTGTTCCAAAGTCTTAAAGATTTTCTCTAATCATCTTAGTGGTGACAGCTTTTATCTTACCAATGAATGTGACCATAAATGTGGTTTATCTTCTCATACATGTAGTGTCCGCCTGATAACCAGCCATGATGTCCTTATTGTGGTCGGGTTATCTTCTCATACATGTAGTGTCCTCCTGATAACCAGCCATGATGTCCTTATTGTGGTCGGGTTATCTTCTCATACATGTAGTGTCCTCCTGATAACCAGCCATGATATCCTTATTGTGGTCAGGTTATCTTCTCATACATGTAGTGTCCGCCTGATAACCAGCCATGATGTCCTTATTGTGGTCAGGTTATCTTCTCATACATGTAGTGTCCTCCTGATAACCAGCCATGATGTCCTTATTGTGGTCGGGTTATCTTCTCATACATGTAGTGTCCTCCTGATAACCAGCCATGATGTCCTTATTGTGGTCAGGTTATCTTCTCATACATGTAGTGTCCCCTCCTGATAACCAGCCATGATGTCCTTATTGTGGTCAGGTTATCTTCTCATACATGTAGTGTCCTCCTGATAACCAGCCATGATGTCCTTATTGTGGTCGGGTTATCTTCTCATACATGTAGTGTCCTCCTGATAACCAGCCATGATGTCCTTATTGTGGTCAGGTTATCTTCTCATACATGTAGTGTCCCCTCCTGATAACCAGCCATGATGTCCTTATTGTGGTCAGGTTATCTTCTCATACATGTAGTGTCCTCCTGATAACCAGCCATGATGTCCTTATTGTGGTCGGGTTATCTTCTCATACATGTAGTGTCCTCCTGATAACCAGCCATGATGTCCTTATTGTGGTCAGGTTATCTTCTCATACATGTAGTGTCCGCCTGATAACCAGCCATGATGTCCTTATTGTGGTCAGGTTATCTTCTCATACATGTAGTGTCCTCCTGATAACCAGCCATGATGTCTTTATTGTGGTCAGGTTATCTTCTCATACATGTAGTGTCCTCCTGATAACCAGCCATGATGTCCTTATTGTGGTCGGGTTATCTTCTCATACATGTAGTGTCCTCCTGATAACCAGCCATGATGTCCTTATTGTGGTCGGGTTATCTTCTCATACATGTAGAACATGACTATTAAACCTATGTTCACATCTCTGCTTACATTTCCATTCTTCTGGTCCATCGGACCTCAAAAGTAATAGACAAGGACAGAGCTGGAGGATCCTATTGACTATAATGGAGTCTATCGAGTGTCAATTTTCTCTCTGAAGTCATCTGATGGAAAGCTCCGGCTCGCTGCTTTTTTCATCCGGTGACTTCTGACAGATCTGCATCGGACTGATACAAAAGTACATTATATGTTTACAGAATGTTGTGACATAATAGGGCGTGTAATACGGCAAAATATATTGGGGCTTCCGAAAATAAAATTCTGTTTTTTTAAAGAACATTCTGTGTTACAAAGTATCGTTCTTGGTGATTCAGTAACATTCTGTGTCACACATCGGTTGGTTCTGGTTCACAATGGAAAGTAATCCTGAGCGGATGAGATTTATTCTGTTTGTCATTCTGTAGGACAAAGTGGATTTTGTGTTTCAAGATCAATTGTTCTGATACACAAAATGACATTTTGTGCTAAAAATCAGGTTTTGTGACATAAAAAGAACTTTGTAGAGATAAGCGGCGCCACAATTGCTTTTTGTGCATTCTGTAACTAGATTGTGTCTGCACATAAGGAATTCTGTGTCTATAAAACAAATTTTTGTGTCGACAAAATGGATTCTAGGATGATAAACGAATGAATTCCCTGCCCCCTGAGCTCATTTAGTGACATAGAGCACCTTGTACGTCCCGCCGTCACCCCTTCACCCCAGTGCATTGCCTTCCCCTCTTTATCTCCAGTCGTTGCCACGTCCAATGTATCTCCCCACCTCGCTTATTGTGTCAGGTCTCGCACTTTTGCATTTCCGTTCCGGCTATTTTTACAGTCCGCTTTGAGCACATCCACAGATTTTGGCGTCACTCCATTTATTAATGTCAGGATCTCACACGTATAGCGTTTGCGCGGTGTCAGTCCATTTGTTACTGTCAGAACATCATGCACGCTCAGGCATAAACAAACGGAGGAAACGCTGCGCCCCTGAGCGACGGCCGAGGCCTGACCGCCTATGGGGTTATTGTCACCGTGATGACGCCACTTACCGGGCCAGCGGTCTGTGGGCCCCTGGGCGACACAACAACAAAGGGCCCCATAGGCCTTGAGTTTAGCTGTGTCACCTTGGAACATTGCAACTTATGTAAGTGAATGCGACTTGGGACTAAAAGTTTTGACTTCGGGGTCCATTACCATCTTGGTGTAGCCTCAACCTAATAGGGACCGAGAATAGGACAAGGAGGAGTTTTTGTAAAAATTTGCATTTTTTTTTCCTGTAAAAATGAATTGCGCCAATTTATTCTGGTAATTAAACAATCGCCATAAATAACACGACTTCCTTCATCGTGCGGGCTCATCCAATTACGAAGATTCCAAGGAAAAACTGTAACAATCAAAAATGTTTCTATTGTAATAATTGTTTCCAATGTTGTGTTTTGTTGTTTTGTTTAATTACCAAAAAATGAATCTTTAATTAATTTTCAGCTTTTTCTTCTCACAATGTTTTGGTATATATTACTATATCTGTATATACAAAGACATTATATCTGTATATATCAGGACATTCTATCTGTATACTGTATATCAGGACATTCTTTCTGTATATATTAGGACATATACAGTGGCGGTGGCCTGTGGCTCACCTGTATACTATACAGTAGGTCCTGGCTTTGAGTGTCTGTAATATACATAGCAGTAACATCAGTGCCCCCGACCCCTCCACCTCTATCCCTGACATCTGCCCTATAGAGGGGCAAAACACAAGGCTGCAGAACCCAAGTGTAAAATCTGTTACAGGGATCCCCATGTCACACATGTGGTGCAGAGTTAAAAAGATACTTCCCTGCAACTACCACTAGGGGGAGCTTACTGAATACTGTATACTGTTCTCATATATTGTACACAGTATGCAGTGAGCTCCCCCTGGTGGTGGCTACTGGCACCCACATTTTATCACTATGCAGCGGATTCAGAGCTCTGTATCATAAAAACTGATCTCCATCTGCAAATCAATCGGGTCCAATGGAAAAAGTGGAAATTTAAGATAAAGGGTTTTTTTCAAGAATAAGATATTGCTAGTCTAGGTATCTATATCAGATCAGTGGGGTCCAACACTCCGCCCCCCCACCAATTATCTGATGGAAGAGACTGCAACATGCAATTGAGCAATGTGGACTCTTAACTACATACCGAGAACAGCGCCACACATTGTATAGTGGCTGTGCTTGGTATTGCAGCTCAGTCCTAAATGTAGATAGGGATACAGACTTCGTCCCAGTGTTGAAGCTAGGGTCCCACCCCGTATCAATAGGAAAAAGAGCTTCACACGAAGATATGTGTCAACAAATCTGGTAATTTTTTATTAGTAGAGCAAACGTTTTCGGTCTAGATGGACCTTAATGAGACGTCTCTACATATATCCAAGAAGCTATCTCTGATAATGCTTATGCCAGCCATTGCATGGTTCTCCATATATGTATTCTATGTTTGTATGTTCTCTGTTTGTGAATGTGATTATTATGGTGTCATGCACTTTATGTTTTATTTGGGATATGTTGTTAATATCCCCTTTCCCTAATTCTTTTGTGTATATTTTGATAATTTGTAGAGCCTGAGGAAGGTCCATCCAGACTGAAAACGTTTGCTCTACTAATAAAAAATTACCAGATTTGTTGACACATATCTTCGTGTGAAGCTCTTTTTCCTATGCAGCTCAGTCCTATTCACTTCAATGGGACTGAGCTGTGAACGGGCCATTTGATCTATGAATGTGACGTTACATGGGCTCGCCAGGGTTGAGATTATTGGCTATGAGAGATTTGCCCAATTCTTACGGTTTCCTGGGGCTGTTTGATGGGGTCCTGATGCTGCAGAGTTGTTGTAGTTGACCCTCGCGCTGTTTGTAATATTACATTACAGTCGCAACAAAATTACTGAATAGAAAGCTACAGAATATCCAGTAACCAGCAGACAGCGCCTATATCTCAGCGCCCTGTGACTACACGGCGTCTCTATCAGGTCTTACGCAGTTTCTGATGCTTTCTTGCGATTTTTATGCTGCATTGCGGAATCTAATAATGAATCAATAATATTAATGATAAGCCCTTAATATACTCAGGTTACAGACGCCGCTGATGAGGGGCGGCCGCACGCGCTGTCACCTACAATAATACACCAACAATTCCTGGCCAGGCAATCTATTCGCTACTGACAAAGATGTGACACTCCAGGGACGCGCTAACCTCGCTGCAAGCCTGGTGACAAGGGCTTTATCTGCAGCCGCCGGAGGTCACAGGGCAATGAGTCTGTATGATCACAAAGCAGGATAATAATTATATAGCCCCGCCGAACCGGCGCAGTCACATGACCTCGCTTACAAGAGAGGTCGCCGGGCAAGGAAAATGAGCTCCCTCTTAGCCCCTAGATATGACCCATCTAACAGATAGACAGGGAATGGGAAACTAAGAAAGCAAGGGCGCCACCTGCAGGATAAAGACCAGTACTGCAAGTGAGAGCAGGTTTCTGCCCAGTATAGCAGTATATATATACGGAATATACAAATCCTTGATATAATGAATGCAGCAGTCACTGTGCAATCTTACCGTATACTATTACAGGGGAGAGCGTCTCTGTGCATATGGCATCCAATAAAGCAGGTCCCCTATCTATGCACCTCTATAGCAGCCCTATATACCTTCTGAGTGTATCCAGGTACCTGCAGACTGTCTGCCATAAAACCTACCCAGATACTGAACCTGCAGGGGGCGCTGAGAAGTGTTAACTCAGAAACCTACAGCAGCTCTGGATGTGACTGTAGTATAAGACCTGACGTAAGAGGAGAAATGTAAATGCAGCTCTGGATGCGACTGTAGTATAAGACCTGACGTAAGAGGAGAAATGTAAATGTAGCAATGGATGTGACTGGAGTATAAAGCAGAATTGTAAATGCAGCTCTGGATATGACTAGAGTACAAGATCCGATGTGACAGCAGAATTGCAATATGACGTTATGTAACAGCAGAATTGTAAATGCAGCTCTGGATGTAACTGGAGTTGAAGACTTCATGTAAGATGTTACAAATGCTATAGCAATGGGTGTTCCAATGTGAATGTACCCTGTGGGTAAGTAAGGGTGCAGTGTCAGGTTTGTCCTTTGGGGGGGCTATCCTCAGCCCGATGCATGCTATGTGATATCCCTCCTGCTCCTTGTATACACACCCACATGTAGGCGAGGAAAGCTTTTGGGAAGCCGCAGTGTTCGCCGTCACCTGGGTAGATGTGTATCCAGCAAACAGCGCAGAATCCGCCAGCTGCACCTAACACCCCCAAATGTGTCACCTCCAGTCAGTGCCAGGGGCAGGGGGGACACCGGGTAATATCCACTGACGTGTCTGTAGATAATAACTGTATAATAATCACAATCTGAGATGAGATGAGCGGCGCCACATACACACTGCTTATCTCTTCCTGCAATCCGTCACACATCAATCCTGCACATTATTCCTTCTCCTGCGCAAAACACTGATTCATCGCCTCAACTTTAAGTTCAGCAGCAGCTGCAGCACATAATATACAGTTATGTATCCCAGCTGCTGCAGAACCTCATAACACATACCTCAACTGCTGCAGAACATCATACTACACACCTCAGCTGCTGCAGAACCTCATAATACACCTCAACTGCTGCAGAACATCATACTACACACCTCAGCTGCTGCAGAAACTCATAATACACACCTCAGCTGCTGCAGAACCTCATAATACACACCTCAGCTGCTGCAGAACCTCATAATACACCTCAACTGCTGCAGAACATCATACTACACACCTCAGCTGCTGCAGAACCTCATAATACACACCTCAGCTGCTGCAGAACCTCATAATACACACCTCAGCTGCTGCAGAACCTCATAATACACATCTCAGCTGCTGCAGAACATCAAACTACACACCTTAGCTGCTGCAGAACCTCATAATACATATCTCAGCTGCTGCAGAACCTCATAATACACCTCAACTGCTGCAGAACATCATAATACACACCTCAGCTGCTGCAGAAACTCATACTACATACCTCAGCTGCTGCAGAACCTCATAATACACCTCAACTGGTGCAGAACATCATACTACACACTTCAGCTGCTGCAGAACATCATAATACACACCTCAGCTGCTGCAGAACCTCATAATACACCTCAACTGCTGCAGAACATCATACTACACACCTCAGCTGCTGCAGAACCTCATAATACAAGCCAGAGCTGCTGTAGAACCTCATAATACACACCAGAGCTGCTGCAGAACCTCACACACCTCAGCTGCTGCAGAACCTCATGATACACACCTTCCTATAAGGTTCCCAGAATGTCATGTATATAACCATGAAAGGGTTACTCTGCATCCTCGCCCGCACCTCTCACCCTCTCGCCCCCCGCCCCCCGGCTCCATGCAGCAGTTCTGACTTCGTGCTGAATCGGCGGCTTTGTGCCAAGTGTAGAATTTGCATTTTCAATGTTCAAACTTTTCAGAAATGTGATGCAGATTCGGTTTTGGTGTTGGCAGGTTTCTTCCAGCTGCTTTGCCACCTTTTATTCCCTGGGGCACGATGGGGGCACAGACTGAGGGATGCCTGAGCCAAGTCCTAAAAATCAGGGATTAACCCCTCCTGTGCTGCCTGGCTCCCCGCACTATGTGTCTCGGTACAGGGTCATCCGTCAGCTTAATGCCCTGCTGCAGGTGGGCTCAGTAGTCCTGACCGGCCGTGCCCACTCATGTCATTGGTACCATGGTCAAGATTATTGAGACAAATAGCGACACCTGCTCGTGTTGGACGCCAAGCGGCGGGTAACTAGATGTGACTGTGATATGGCCAGAGAGCCCCAGAGAGCGCGGCGCAGCTTATCTGAACAGTATGTGCAGACACCTGTAGGATCATGGGGCCAATGAATACAGAGCAGGAAACAGGAGCAGAATTAAAGGGGAACTCCACCCTATACACAAGGCCGCAAAGGCGGGGCCAGGACAACTGCCGATTAAAGGAGAACGCCCAGAAAATCAGTAATAAAGCCCGTTCTGTGTGTCTTAGAGCCAATACATTAGTGCATTAGGGCAGCCATTTACTATAAGTTAACCCTTTGCTCACCAGTATTTCGGGGACACTTAGCACCACCCATCAATAATGGCATTTTCCTTCCACATCTGTTGGACGTGCCGTTCCTATCTGCGACGAACCTGAAATTACAGGAAATACAAAGATATTATATGTATTATGTCTAGATTGAAAGCTGCTGTCTAAAAAAGTGCCCCCACTGCAACCCCAACAGGTGAGGGCGCCAAAACTGAACAGCGGATCGGTCTGTGGTTCCACCACCCCAGATGTGGGACTTCTTCTGCTCCCAACACAGATAGAGCTCCGGTGATGTGTAATGTTGGGGTTAGGACACTGGAACGGCTGCAAATTTTAGGATGAGATGGAATTTTGTGCAAAAATGTAAGACCCCATGTACAGGACCGAGCGTGCAGCCGATATGGGGCAGATTTTGCAGCAGAATGCACTTGAATGATGCTCAGAGTGACATCCAGGTGACATCCGAGTGACATCCAGGTGACATCCAGGTGAAATCCGAGTGACATCCAGGTGACATCCAGGTGACATCCAGGTGACATCCGAGTGACATCCAGGTGACATCCAGGTGACATCCGAGTGACATCCGAGTGACATCCAGGTGACATCCAGGTGACATCCGAGTGACATCCGAGTGACATCCAGGTGACATCCAGGTGACATCCGAGTGACATCCAGGTGACATCCAGGTGACATCCGAGTGACATCCAGGTGACATCCAGGTGACATCCGAGTGACATCCGAGTGACATCCAGGTGACATCCAGGTGACATCCGAGTGCGTTCCCATTTAATTCCAGGTTACTAAATATAATGGGAACATCTTGGACAATTAAAAATATCCTCAATAATGCAATTTCCGGAGCTGATATCCCAACCCCCATCATCCTAAAATAGGACTCTGTATCGTGTGGCTGCATATACCATATGTATGTGTGTATATATGTACATATATGATACTACTACTACTAGATATATAGTACATGGACAAAAATACATGCCCCTCTTATATTATAAATTTGGGCTTATTTGCCACCTCCTGCCGTTATTTGCACAATTCTGGATCCCCTGTTTTCAGATGTCCCATACTGCAGTCGCATAGGGCTATATGGAAAAGGCTAGTCTGAATCGTCTGGGCGTCCCTGTCTATCATTAGGTCTCCTAACAGGGGCAATTTTTGCATTTCTGGGGCCCCAAGTAATGTTGTGTCTGGTGCCCTGATAAATCTGCCCCACACAGAATATATTGTTCCCTTAGTGCCCCGGTAGGGAACCTTTGGCTCTCCAGCTGCTGTGAAACTACAACTCCCAGCATGCTCCATTCACTTCCATGGGAGTTCCAAGAACAACAGAGCCAGTATACATGCTGGGAGTTGTAGTTTTGCAACAGCTGGAGAGCCGTACGCTCCCTACCCCAGTGTGCTCACACACAGTATATTGCTCCCTTAGTACCCAGTATAATGCACCATAACAGTATCCTGCTCCCTTACTGCCCCCATACAATGTAAGTCCCTCTTAGCACCCCACACTCAGTATAATGCCCCATTAATGCCCCCACACACAGTTTACTTCCCTCTTAGTGTCCCCGCACACTGTACACCAGTCTCTATGGGATCAGCAGGATGCACCCTGATCTTTGGGGCCCCTTGCAGTTGCTTCCGTTGCATGCTGGGTAACATGGCCTCTGTCCCCTACTATGACATTAGTCCGAGTGATGACACGACTCTTTATATACAGACATCATCTTTACAGCCTAAAGAAGCCCCAGAGAAGGTGAGGGGAGCAGATAAGGCCTACAATAGATGCCAGGACCTGCCGGCAGTCAGCGGGGAGCCGGGCGCTGGACGTATTCAGTGCAGGCAGTCAGCGACTAGCGGCTCCTGTCATCTCTACATGTGAAGCAGGCAGAAGCGTTGGCTCTTTGTGAAGGTGAATAGGTTCTTATCACAGGAGATTTCCATCACTGAACTAGGAAAAAAAACATATTATGTACAGAAATTACCCAACATAATGGGGTTATACCCTCATCTGGCGGCAGGCTACGGCGAGGGGCGGGGGAGACCGCAAGTACCAGGCGGGAACGGGAGGAAGAGATAAGGGATTGGGAGATAAGGGGATAGAGAGGAGTATAGAGAGGGAGCAAAAAACGCGAATATAAGGATATTGAAAGCAAGAGACAGGAGATAATGGAAGAGCCGGGCGCTACAAAGAGCCAGAGAAGAAAGGCGGATTAGCCGAGGACGAGATACGAGAAAACGCTGAGACCAAGAACAAAGCCAAGAACGAGAGTTATAAAGTGAAGAAGAAGTGAGCGCATCCTCCAGAGAGCAATGGCACAGGCGGCAGGAGTGGACGCTGCGCCCGGACACCGGCCAGCCTTGTAATTCATTAACATTACGCCAACCCAACGCCGCTCCATTACACAGAAATATAGCAGGTTAATAGAGCGCCAGTGTACAAACCGGGCAAGATTTAAGGACCGAAGCGAAACAGTCCAAGGGAGGAAGGGAGACGACATATTAACATCTAATGGAATAATAAAGCCGGGCCGGGGATCACAGCTTGGAAATATATGGCCGCCACTTAGGATAATTGGGCCTGGTTGTGCTAGGGTGAGGCTGGTGCCATGTAGAGGTGGATGCTGGGAGTAGGAGTTCTGCAATAAGTCATGTGATGTCTATAGAAGTCAATGGAAATGTACAACACCCAATGCACTGGGGTCACTGCTGTGCATTATAGGCAATGGGGTCTGAGGCCCAAAGGACAGGACCAGATGGTATGCTATCTATAATTTAATGAATTTCCCCATGCTGGGACTATTAAAGGATTATCTTATCTTATCTTATTCCAGATCTGTAGGTGTGGACAGTATATGATATACTGAATATCCAGAAGGCTCCCAAAACAAAGGGGTGACCACCTGGACTCCTGCGGCCATTTTACGTGCAACATGGGGACGTAATGTGCAAATCGTGCCTGAACAAGGGTCTGCACATAACAAATAACAGGGCACGCTGATGTCTGGGGGGTCCACGCCATTCTCCATAGAAAATCCTGTCAGGATCAGGGCGCTGTGCAGGTACCTCAATGCTTTCCTATCCTACGGGAACTTCACATGGCAAAAAATGAAGAAGAATTCCTCTTGATATTCCGGCCGCGGCGCCCCACGGAGCAGCTTTGGTATTTCATCACGGTTTTCTGCCACTAACTAGACCCAGATGAATGGGATTTGGGTTTTATCAGCGGGGAGTCTCCAACTACAGACTCTGTGGCTAAACCAGCTGCGGCCATTGTGGTAACATCAAGCCGGAAACTTATATCATCAGAGATCGGCTGCGATAATAGAAGGGAGAACCAAAGAGGAATCCAACCACAAATCAGCGCCAAATACCAACACCCCGTAGACAGGATAGAAAGAACTATAACACATAGCGCCCGATTCTACTGAGATACAAAGTGTAACATGGAAAAGTGAAAGTGTCCCATATAAGTCATACTATAGGAAATAGTGATCACCTATATAAAGATCATATACTGTATATATATAATACAAAGCACAGCCACAATATAACTGTGACATCTATATATAGATATGAGACAGACAGACAGACAGATAGATAGATAGATAGATAGATAGATAGATAGATAGATAGATAGGAGATAGATAGATAGATAGATAGGAGATAGATAGATAGATAGATAGATAGATAGATAGATAGATAGATAGGAGATAGATAGATAGATAGATAGATAGATAGATAGATAGATAGATAGGAGATGATAGATAGATAGATAGATAGATAGATAGGAGATAAATAGATAGATAGATAGATAGATAGATAGATAGATAGATAGATAGGAGACAGATAGATAGATAGATAGATAGATAGATAGATAGGAGATAGATAGACAGATAGATAGATGATAGATAGATAGATAGATAGATAGATAGATAGATAGGAGATAGACAGATAGATAGATAGATAGATAGATAGATAGATAGATAGGAGATAGATAGATAGGAGATAGATAGATAGATAGATAGATAGATAGATAGATAGGAGATAGATAGATAGATAGATAGATAGATAGATAGATAGGAGATGATAGATATATAGATAGATAGATAGATAGATAGATAGATAGATAGATAGATAGATAGATAGGAGATAGATAGATAGGAGATAGATAGGAGATAGATAGATAGATAGATAGATAGGAGATAGACAGATAGATAGATAGATAGATAGATAGATAGGAGATAGATAGATAGGAGATAGATAGATAGGAGATAGATAGATAGATAGATAGATAGATAGATAGATAGATAGGAGATAGATAGATAGATAGATAGATAGATAGATAGATAGATAGATAGGAGATAGATAGATAAGAGATAGATAGATAGATAGATAGATAGGAGATAGATAGATAGATAGATAGATAGATAGATAGATAGATAGATAGGAGATAGATAGATAAGAGATAGATAGATAGGAGATAGATAGATAGATAGATAGATAGATAGATAGGAGATAGATAGATAGATAGATAGATAGATGATAGATAGATAGATAGATAGATAGATAGGAGATAGATAGATAGATAGATAGATAGATAGATAGATAGATAGGAGATAGATAGATAGATAGATAGATAGATAGATAGATAGATAGGAGATAGATAGATAGATAGGAGATAGATAGATAGATAGATAGATAGATAGATAGATAGATAGATAGATAGATAGATAGGAGATAGATAGATAGATAGATAGATAGATAGATAGATAGATAGGAGATAGATAGATAGATGATAGATAGATAGATAGATAGATAGATAGATAGATAGATAGATAAATAGGAGATAGATAGATAGATAGATAGATAGATAGATAGATAGATAGGAGATAGATAGGAGATAGATAGATAGATAGATAGATAGATAAGAGATAGATAGATAGATAGATAGATAGATAGATAGATAGGAGATAGATGGATATATAGATAGATAGATAGATAGATAGATAGATAGATATATAGATACTATTACTATGCAGCAGATACAATGGAGTTTATTCTTCTGTATTACACTACAGATCTCGCGGCCTCTTCATCCATCACAGCTGTCAGGCCTCTCAGTCACAGGTAATCTGCATCTACAGCGCCTAATACATGGCATACAGACAAGATCAACCTCTATCTTGTCACCGACAACATTGTCTCCTGACAGGGGGTTACAGTGGCAGCAGCCCCCCGCTCAGAGGAGAGACGCCTCGTACCTCATACTAAGTGTGTTATGTACAGTATGGGGGAGAATTATAATGTGTGGGATGTGGCGTCTCTATAACAAGTGGATCCATCTATGAAATCATTTGGAGATACCTAAGCAAAAGAACAGGGTGACAATACTGCCCTGAAGAGTCAAATATCAATACTAAATAGTGGCCCAATAATACCGCCATATAGAGCGCACACACAGTGCTAATATAAGAATACTAGTTGTTACTTTTTCCATATAGTCTCTCTTTATGGCTACTGAGTGGGCGGGATTTACTGTGTGATGTCAGAGCTGGGCTGTGCCTTTGATCCAATCAGATCCTTGACTTCTCCTGCAGCTGCATCCCCCTCCTCCTTACAGTTTTACACTAGATGGATCTTTTTGGTGACTGAGCAGGTTTGAGTTTCCCACTAATAACATTTATTTACTAAATAAACCCTAAGGCCTCATCTACCAAAATGTAGCAAAAAACACTGCAAAAACGAGCGCAAAATATAAGACGCGTGGTCTCAGCCTAAGGCTCCCTGATCACACACATGTCCTTTGTCATTTTGCTTGCCTTGTTTGTCACGGCTAGCACATTGTTCAGTTATTTTCTAGGGCCCAGGTATTATTATAGGTCCGTATAGGGGCAAACTCAGGACAGCTCCTATTCCTGTCCATTTGGTGAACAAGGCTCACTGCAGGAAATCAATTGGTACGTGAAGGCGCCGGTGACACCGATATCAGCCACGAACCATTGGTGCCATTCTTCTCTGGACCCGTCGCTGCATTTAGCCTAAGGTCAACTTATCTCTGACAATACTGAAATACGTAAAATAGAATTGGGGTCGTGCCGCACCTGACGCATTTTTGGTGGGTATTTCAGATCTCCAGAAGGTCAGATATTAGCAGGGGCACTGAAGGAAATGTCCGGCCTCAACATTAGCTGCAACTTCCTTCAAAGTAAAAACTTTTTATGGATTTTTTTTCTTTTTTCTTTCATCTTCAGCACTGACTTGTATTTCACTTCTGCAGCCTCAAAGGATTTGCACAGGGTAGATTATAAGATGGAGACTTCCTAAAGAACTTGCTTTAGACCTGGAGAGTTTGGAGTCAAGTAGAGTATTCGGGCTGCTACTTCCAGACTCCTTGGTTCTACTGGAGATCATCAAAGACACCCATGTGGATCTAGGAATAGCTCGCGATACCCTAGAACGCCCGATTATCGCCGTGTACGATGTCTGTGTCATTAATGTATTTTTCTGACATCGATCTTCTATGTCCCTAACCTTAGGGGTTGTCTTGAGGTCCTGCTCCATCTGAATGCAAACGCAGGGATAAAAACACATCAGGAATGCAGAAAATCCTGCAATGCATAAGACGTGTGGAAGACGGGAAAAATGCAAAAATGCAACATTCCCCAAAACACTCCTGGGGTGAAATAAAGATGTTGCAAAAAATGTTCAGAAGGTTCATTCAATGACTTGTCCAATTCCTATACAGGGGCAAATCTAAGCACTAGGGTGATACCTGATGGCCCAAACCCAGAAGGGATCCGTCTTTCCTCCCTCACCCTGCGTCTAAGGCTGAATAATGAATATGTTGAAATTTGCTGAATTTGCATTGAAGTGTAATGGTTAGCGTCCATATTGTTCAATAGTATATGACTTAGTTTTGATGCAGGTGACATGCAGCGCCACTTCTGTCCATAGGTTGTATCTGGTATTGCATTCATTTGAATAAGGCAAAGCTGCAATACCAGACACTGCCATAGACCAGGGTGGCGCTGTTCCCTTCAGTCACGCAGTAAATTAGCATTGCCTATAGGCATCGTGTCAGAGTCTTCTCGTCGTCGCAGGGTTCATCAACAGTTTAGCAGAAAACAGGAAGAAAATGAGAGATGTTGTGCTGCGAGTCGGGGGCGGCAGCGGGAAATTGGCAGGGGCTCCTCGCTAAACAACATGGTAGGGAGATAGGGCTCGGGGGAGGAGGGGCAGGTGTGGATTTAGAAGGGAAAAAAATGAAAAATGATTATCGACTCTGAGACGCGAGCTGAGCTGTAATGAAAAGAGAGTGCGGAGCCGACAGAGGCGGCCGGAGAAGCCGCGAAAAGGATATTACTGCGAAATTAAAGATAGCAGATAGAGCTAAGCAAAAAACATTAAGCCCAACCTCTGTGTTCATCTTGGGGCTGTTTCTTCCATTTTTTTTCTTGTTAACCTCGTGTCACAGTAATTGGACCAAGACTTGGTGGGAATTCCTGGTATTAAAGCAATCCTCCGCCGCCGCCGCTGTGCGGGGAACAGATTAACCCCTGCAGCGTGGAGGAGCTATTAGGTGCGCCATCCCTGTGACCCAAAGCTCCCGATATCTCCAGCCCTTCCCGACCCTATAAACATCCCCATAGGCCCTGTGTGCATCATCCCCTTCCCAAAAATCTTCCATGCCAATCATTCCAACACAGCCACACCCCAAGGTCAGCTCCAAAACTGTGCCCTAGACTCCAATCTGCACCTTGTTTAACCCATTGTGCGAATATGGGCAGGGACGCCTGACAGATTGATGGTAACTCATGCCGGATGGGATCGGGAGGCCATAGTTTCATGTCAATGCCAATGGTGGTGCTGGGGAGGGGTGAAGACAGCCTTGTCCCCATAATGATGGCCAAGTCCTGTCAAATGCAGCATCACTCAGTCTATGCCCCAAAAATGGGTTGTATCTTCATTACTCTAGGGCTCAATGGATCAGGGAGTGCACCCACGCGGTCCGACACCTCCACCCTCCGCCTTCTTATCTTCATTCATACTGTACCTGATCTTAGACATGGTAGGGGCGACTCCCGGCCCGAGAGAGGGTGATGTCTGGGGGCCGAGGCAAGCCTTGGTGACATTGATGGCATCATTGGTGGTCTAGGGGCGCCCGCTCCTGTTCATCATGTTCGTCCTTGATCCTTGATTTGGGTTCAGGACAAGCATTGCATTGGAGAGAGGTGACCCATGGTGGGTCCGAAGTTGGCCAGGTCTCAATGTGGTGTCTGTAGGGCTCAGTTGGGCCATTGATGATTGGTGACGATTTTCGTGCACATTGGTGGTCATCCTGGTACCAATCAATGAAGTTGATTAAGGACAAGGGACTCCGAGAGAGGTGGGCCCTACCTCAGACACATTGGGGCTCGGACGGTCTTCTGTCCTTCCAGCGGTGGTGGCCATGTCATAGAGGGTCATTAGTGCATTCATGTCAGGAGGGCAGAAATTAGGGAATTGGAGGGAATTTTGGGGTTCTCTGCTGACTCAGCAGCGTGCAGCCATCATGGCGCACCGGATATACAACAAACAGCAACCTATCTGCAGTAATAGACAGCTGAGATCTTATCACTGTATCGTTATTAATTGATTCATATTGATAATTAGTAACATTGTATCTAATGACTAGTACAGAGCTTCCAATGACCATACAGCGAATATTAAGGGTTTGTTCCTCTTGCTCGGCCCCGGGAATTATTTATCATAAGAATTAATAAAACTTATCAGTTAGTATTGATGGAACGTTTACGTTTCGCTCCTGACGCAGCGCGGTATATACTGTATATATAAGACCGGGAAGGTAATATCTGTATTCAGTAGGGAATATTCTGTAATCCTTCTATAATCCTCAGCGGTCTGTATATGGATCATTAGGTCTGTCTCCATCCTCCCCCGCAGCACCTATATACAATACCCCCCCATCTATACACCCCCTCCCCCCATCTATACACCCCCCCTCCCCCGCCATGTGCACTGAGTTGCAGGTGTGCTGCACATTAGCGGCGACGTCCTGAGTCCTGTCACCCAGCAGCAATTATTTTACCTTGACGCTCCTGATTTCGGCGGCTCTCGGCCACACAGACGTCTCCCAGGACCCAGATGTTCCACTTCTCGGGGTGTTTAATTGGGTTGTTGACAAGCGGCCGTGTCTTTGTTGTGTTTGTCACTCGCATTGATCTCTGTTTGTGACTCGCTTTTGTCTCCTTTATTACGTTTTATCTATTCTGTTATATTCCTCTTATTATCCTTGTTAGGTTCCTCCGAGTCGCCCCATTAAGGAGAAACCTCCCTGGTAGGAGACGTGAAGATCCTCAGGCCTGGTCCGAGTATCAGCAAAACCTTATTTATATGCAAGACGTCTAATTTATTAAAGGGGTCTGAGATGAGGAGGGGGCTGTGATATATAACCTGTATACTCGTATATAACCCAGCGGAGAACCGCGCACATGTACTGAGAGGAAAGGGCAGAAAAATGGAGAAATATCCAACAAAACCTGACAATAAGTAATGTAATGTATGTGCACAGTGACTGCAGAATAGTGAGCGCAGCTCTGGAGTATAATACAGGATAAGTAATGTAATGTATATACACAGTGACTGCACCAGCAGAATAGTGAGCGCAGCTCTGGAGTATAATACAGGATAAGTAATGTAATGTATGTACACAGTGACTGTACCAGCAGAACAGTGAGCGCAGCTCTGGAGTATAATACAGGATAGGTAATGTAATGTATGTACACAGTGACTGTACCAGCAGAATAGTGAGCGCAGCTCTGGAGTATAATACAGGATAAGTAATGTAATGTATGTACACAGTGACTGCACCAGCAGAATAGTGAGCGCAGCTCTGGAGTATAATACAGGATAAGTAATGTAATGTATGTACACAGTGACTGCACCAGCAGAATAGTGAGCGCAGCTCTGGAGTATAATACAGGATAAGTAATGTAATGTATGTACACAGTGACTGCACCAGCAGAATAGTGAGCGCAGCTCTGGAGTATAATACAGGATAAGTAATGAAATGTATGTACACAGTGACTGCACCAGCAGAATAGTGAGCGCAGCTCTGGAGTATAATACAGGATAAGTAATGTAATGTATGTACACAGTGACTGTAACAGCAGAATAGTGAGCGCAGCTCTGGAGTATAATACAGTATAAGTAATGTAATGTAATGTATGTACACAGTGACTGTACCAGCAGAATAGTGAGCGCAGCTCTGGAGTATAATACAGGATAAGTAATGTAATGTATATACACAGTGACTGCACCAGCAGAATAGTGAGTGCAGCTCTGGGGTATAATACAGGATAAGTAATGTAATGTATGTACACAGTGACTGCACCAGCAGAATAGTGAGCGCAGCTCTGGAGTATAATACAGGATAAGTAATGTAATGTATGTACACAGTGACTGCACCAGCAGAATAGTGAGTGCAGCTCTGGAGTATAATACAGGATAAGTAATGTAATGTATGTACACAGTGACTGCACCAGCAGAATAGTGAGCGCAGCTCTGGAGTATAATACAGGATAAGTAATGTAATGTATGTACACAGTGACTGCACCAGCAGAATAGTGAGCACAGCTCTGGAGTATAATACAGGGTAAGTAATGAAATGTATGTACACAGTGACTGCACCAGCAGAATAGTGAGCGCAGCTCTGGAGTATAATACAGGATAAGTAATGTAATGTATGTACACAGTGACTGTAACAGCAGAATAGTGAGCGCAGCTCTGGAATATAATACAGGATAAGTAACGTAATGTATGTACACAGTGACTGCACCAGCAGAATAGTGAGCACAGCTCTGGAGTATAATACAGGATAAGTAATGTAATGTATGTACACAGTGACTGTACCGGCAGAATAGTGAGCGCAGCTCTGGAGTATAATACAGGATAAGTAATGTAATGTATGTACACAGTGACTGTACCAGCAGAATAGTGATCGCAGCTCTGGAGTATAATACAGGATAAGTAATATAATGTATGTACACAGTGACTGTACCAGCAGAATAGTGAGCGCAGCTCTGGAGTATAATACAGGATAAGTAATGTAATGTATGTACACAGTGACTGCACCAGCAGAATAGTGAGCGCAGCTCTGGAGTATAATACAGGATAAGTAATATAATGTATGTACACAGTGACTGTACCAGCAGAATAGTGAGCGCAGCTCTGGAGTATAATACAAGATAAGTAATGAAATGTATGTACACAGTGACTGCACCAGCAGAATAGTGAGCGCAGCTCTGGAGTATAATACAGGATAAGTAATGTAATGTATGTACACAGTGACTGTACCAGCAGAATAGTGATCGCAGCTCTGGAGTATAATACAGGATAAGTAATATAATGTATGTACACAGTGACTGTACCAGCAGAATAGTGAGCGCAGCTCTGGAGTATAATACAGGATAAGTAATGTAATGTATGTACACAGTGACTGCACCAGCAGAATAGTGAGCGCAGCTCTGGAGTATAATACAGGATAAGTAATATAATGTATGTACACAGTGACTGTACCAGCAGAATAGTGAGCGCAGCTCTGGAGTATAATACAAGATAAGTAATGAAATGTATGTACACAGTGACTGCACCAGCAGAATAGTGAGCGCAGCTCTGGAGTATAATACAGGATAAGTAATGTAATGTATGTACACAGTGACTGTAACAGCAGAATAGCGAGCGCAGCTCTGGAGTATAATACAGGATAAGTAATGTAATGTATGTACACAGTGACTGTAACAGCAGAATAGTGAGCGCAGCTCTGGAATATAATACAGGATAAGTAACGTAATGTATGTACACAGTGACTGCACCAGCAGAATAGTGAGAGCAGCTCTGGAGTATAATACAAGATAAGTAATGAAATGTATGTACACAGTGACTGCACCAGCAGAATAGTGAGCGCAGCTCTGGAGTATAATACAGGATAAGTAACGTAATGTATGTACACAGTGACTGCACCAGCAGAATAGTGAGCACAGCTCTGGAGTATAATACAGGATAAGTAATGTAATGTATGTACACAGTGACTGCACCAGCAGAATAGTGAGCGCAGCTCTGGAGTATAATACAGGATAAGTAATGTAATGTATGTACACAGTGACTGTAACAGCAGAATAGTGAGCGCAGCTCTGGAATATAATACAGGATAAGTAACGTAATGTATGTACACAGTGACTGCACCAGCAGAATAGTGAGAGCAGCTCTGGAGTATAATACAGGATAAGTAATGTAATGTATGTACACAGTGACTGTAACAGCAGAATAGTGAGCGCAGCTCTGGAGTATAATACAGGATAAGTAATGTAATGTATGTACACAGTGACTGCACCAGCAGAATAGTGAGCACAGCTCTGGAGTATAATACAGGGTAAGTAATGAAATGTATGTACACAGTGACTGTACCAGCAGAATAGTGAGCGCAGCTCTGGAGTATAATACAGGATAAGTAATGTAATGTATGTACACAGTGACTGCACCAGCAGAATAGTGAGCGCAGCTCTGGAGTATAATACAGGATAAGTAATGTAATGTATGTACACAGTGACTGTAACAGCAGAATAGTGAGCGCAGCTCTGGAATATAATACAGGATAAGTAACGTAATGTATGTACACAGTGACTGCACCAGCAGAATAGTGAGCGCAGCTCTGGAGTATAATACAGGATAAGTAATGTAATGTATGTACACAGTGACTGTAACAGCAGAATAGTGAGCGCAGCTCTGGAGTATAATACAGTATAAGTAATGTAATGTAATGTATGTACACAGTGACTGTACCAGCAGAATAGTGAGCGCAGCTCTGGAGTATAATACAGGATAAGTAATGTAATGTATATACACAGTGACTGCACCAGCAGAATAGTGAGTGCAGCTCTGGGGTATAATACAGGATAAGTAATGTAATGTATGTACACAGTGACTGCACCAGCAGAATAGTGAGCGCAGCTCTGGAGTATAATACAGGATAAGTAATGTAATGTATGTACACAGTGACTGCACCAGCAGAATAGTGAGCGCAGCTCTGGAGTATAATACAGGATAAGTAATGTAATGTATGTACACAGTGACTGCACCAGCAGAATAGTGAGCGCAGCTCTGGAGTATAATACAGGATAAGTAATGTAATGTATGTACACAGTGACTGCACCAGCAGAATAGTGAGCGCAGCTCTGGAGTATAATACAGGGTAAGTAATGAAATGTATGTACACAGTGACTGCACCAGCAGAATAGTGAGCGCAGCTCTGGAGTATAATACAGGATAAGTAATGTAATGTATGTACACAGTGACTGTAACAGCAGAATAGTGAGCGCAGCTCTGGAATATAATACAGGATAAGTAACGTAATGTATGTACACAGTGACTGCACCGGCAGAATAGTGAGCGCAGCTCTGGAGTATAATACAGGATAAGTAATGTAATGTATGTACACAGTGACTGTACCGGCAGAATAGTGAGCGCAGCTCTGGAGTATAATACAGGATAAGTAATGTAATGTATGTACACAGTGACTGTACCAGCAGAATAGTGATCGCAGCTCTGGAGTATAATACAGGATAAGTAATATAATGTATGTACACAGTGACTGTACCAGCAGAATAGTGAGCGCAGCTCTGGAGTATAATACAGGATAAGTAATGTAATGTATGTACACAGTGACTGCACCAGCAGAATAGTGAGCGCAGCTCTGGAGTATAATACAGGATAAGTAATATAATGTATGTACACAGTGACTGTACCAGCAGAATAGTGAGCGCAGCTCTGGAGTATAATACAAGATAAGTAATGAAATGTATGTACACAGTGACTGCACCAGCAGAATAGTGAGCGCAGCTCTGGAGTATAATACAGGATAAGTAATGTAATGTATGTACACAGTGACTGTAACAGCAGAATAGTGAGCGCAGCTCTGGAGTATAATACAGGATAAGTAACGTAATGTATGTACACAGTGACTGCACCAGCAGAATAGTGAGCACAGCTCTGGAGTATAATACAGGATAAGTAATGTAATGTATGTACACAGTGACTGCACCAGCAGAATAGTGAGCGCAGCTCTGGAGTATAATACAGGATAAGTAATGTAATGTATGTACACAGTGACTGTACCAGCAGAATAGTGAGTGCAGCTCTGGAGTATAATACAGGATAAGTAATGTAATGTATGTACACAGTGACTGCACCAGCAGAATAGTGAGCGCAGCTCTGGAGTATAATACAGTATCAGTAAATGCATTAAACCATTTTCTTCTATCTCTATATAACTGCTGATGCTTTCTGGGGTACACTAAGCTGTTGCCCCCCTCTGGCGGCTCTCAGTACCTGCGTCTCACCTCCATGCACAGGGTTACATCTCAGCCTGTATATTATGTACTCGGTGACATGTCGCTCTGATACTTTTGCTGGTTTTACATTATTAATAAGATTCGTTCCTTTCTGATGCTATTAAACGGCTGCAAAACAGCACAAATATATGAATAATGCAATTACAAGGCTTTATGGGGAAAAGGAGAGATTCTCGTGTTTGGTCCGTAAGAAATGGCGGGTTTCTGTGATTCTGTCGCCCTCTTCTTACCTCCATATTGAACTGAAGCTGAAAACTCGTGTCAGCCCTGATATGAGCTGCTGCGATCAATGGGATGAGTCTATGTGACTATTAATTACATGCAATGCTCTTCAGTTACATCACATTTTATACTCCAAGCACAACCAGAGCTGCCTCTAAATCAATGCACTGAAGACTGCGATATACATGCCCTCTACTCCACTCACATCCAGAGCTGCATTGAACATAATGCACTGTGAATGCTATTCAATCTACAAGAGCCTACTGCAGATTGATCATATGCTATACTCCACTCACATCCAGAGCTGCAGCTAGTTAACTGCACTTTACAGGGGAATAGCAGCACTGAACTAGTATGAGCTTGTCAGGCCATGCTGAGAGTTGTAGTTCCCCAACAGCTGAAGGTTTTATACGACGGGCTTGATGTAATATCCAGACCCTATTGATCAGGGCGACTCGAGTCCTTTCTGCTGCCCTTGGATATGACAGTGGGATAAGCTGGGAGCTGCCATCATATAGAGGATTACTGGCTGGACCAACAAACAAACACAGGGACAATGACAATGGACTGTCCTGACAAGTGTCGGGCACCTCTGCCGCTGTCCATGGTGCTGGAGATCACAGATCTTTAGCAGCTTGTGCTGTGTACACTGCGGGCAGGGTTGGGAGTCACTGCAGCATTGCAAGGGTTACAGTGAACCGTAGCCAATAATGCAGGATCCGCCAGTGACAATGGAGGTGAGGACACCCGCTCATCTGGCCAGGGTCTCCATAGGTGACCCTATCACTGCATACGGGAGAAATTGGCAAATGAAAAAGCCCTGTCCACCGCTCCCTCAATGCACCCGAATAACAGAATTGCAATGCTATTGTAAATGGAGTCTTAGCCTGACACAGTGACCTCAATAATAACACGCTATACAAAGAGCTCCCCCTGGTGGTGACTGCACACAATTTGGATCTTTGTAGCAGAAAAATGGAAACTCGGATCACTATAAAGATATATATTGACCACATTGTGCCGCCATAAGGCCATACTAGACCATTGGGGGGATTTTAATATTACACTTTTTTTTGCCGATACATGAGCCTGAATCGCAGGAGGTATACAGCCCCTAGTATTGTAGTATATAATAACAGAGGTGGTCTGGGTCCCCTAGGACACTTCCTGACCCCTGCTGGATCCCATGACCACCAGGTGAGGAAACTATATCATGGCGGTTCCCATAGCTGTATACTCATTGAGTACAGTGTATACAACGCTTGGGAAGACAGGGAGGCAATAAACCTTCTATATACCATGGCTGTCACTGACTGACTTCTTGGTCTATGGTGCATGCAGTTGCTAACTCTGCAAAGACGTCCAGGCGCTTCCTTGCAGAGTTCATTGCCGACCACCCGATCTAGTCAATGGATGGTTGGCGAGTGGTTAAGGATTGGTCTACGAGGGGTTAAACCATGCAATGGCGGAAAGTTTATTTTTTGTGCATCCACCTGG
Organism: Leptodactylus fuscus; assembly: GCF_031893055.1. Lineage (NCBI taxonomy): Eukaryota > Metazoa > Chordata > Amphibia > Anura > Leptodactylidae > Leptodactylus > Leptodactylus fuscus. Next base: position 88,871,530 of record NC_134272.1, read on the forward strand.
AATTTTTGGATTTTTTTCTCTTTTCCCTGGAGCCATGGCTTCCATCTTCTTAGTCGAGGCGTCGTTTCATCACTGTCACCTCCGTCCTCGCTCCTCTTGTAAAATCCAACTGTTTAATAAGTTGGGAGTTGTTGTTTGTGCCGCCGAGGTCTTCGCCGTGGCCACTTCTGACGGTGACTCATTTTTTCACCGCTGCTCAGAGATAGGGAAATAATCTGAGAAAGTAATGAATGTGATTGTGCGGCCGGCTGGGGCTTGTGAATGCATGTGATATACACGGACCCGCGGGAGCCGCAGATTATTCGCCAATGTCCTTCCTGTACTAACAGAGAATATGGCGCAGGATTCAGTGGCCAATATGCCCGCCATGGCTCCCTATGACAGCGCCCAGTATTAGTGCACAGAGATCAATGAGCCCATAACCTCCTCCCTCAGCAGGGAAGGGATTAGGAGTTTAATTCCGTTACTTATGATATAGTTGTTAATTCTAATCTCATCTGTATGGGGCAGCGCTGGTCAGCGGCATGGCGGTGGAATACCAATCAGGTCATACATGGAGATTTCCGAGGGTTGCTGCTTGTCCTTGTCTTAACCTCAAGTCAGTGCTATAGGGAGATGGTATGTTAGTGGTCTGCAAAGTGTGCGGCTCCAGTGGCAGGGTAACTACAACTCCCAGCATGTCCTGACATCTAATCCAATATAGGGGTGTGATCTGAAGCCCTCCTGCTGCTGTGACACTACAACTCCCAGCATGCCCTGACACCTGATCCAATATAGGGGTGCAATATGCAGCCCTCCTACTACAGTGACACTACAACTCCCAGCATGTCCTAACACCTAATTCAATATAGGGGTGTGATCTGAAGCCCTGCAGCAGAGAGTTGTAGTGTCACAGCTTCAGATTGCACCCCTATATTGGATCAGGTGTCAGGGCATGCTGGGAGTTGTAGTGTCACAGCAGCAGGAGGGGTGCAGATTGCACCCCTATATTGGATTAGGTGTCGGCATGCTGGTAGTTGTAGTGTCACTGTAGTAGGAGGGCTGCAGATTGCACTCCTACATTGGATCAGGGTGTCAGGGCATGCTGGGAGTTGTAGTGTCATAGCAGCAGAGCTTCAGATTGCACCCCTATATTGGATTAGGTATCAGGGCATGCTGGGAGTTGTAGTGTCACTGTAGTAGGAGGGCATCACATTGCACCCCTATATTGGATCAGGGTGTCGGCATGCTGGGAGTTGTAGTGTCACTGTAGTAGGAGGGCTGCATATTGCACCCCTATATTGGATCAGGGTGTCAGGGCATGCTGGTAGTTGTAGTGTCACAGCAGCAGGAGGGCTTCAGATTGCACCCTTATATTGCATTAGGTGTCGGCATGCTGGTAGTTGTAGTGTCACAGCAGCAGCAGAGCTTCAGATCACACCCCTATATTGGATCAAGTGTCAGGACATGCTGGGAGTTGTAGTGTCACTGTAGTAGGAGGGCTGCAGATTGCACCCCTATATTGGATCAGGGTGTTAGGACATGCTGGGAGTTGTAGTGTCACAGCAGGAGGAGGGCTTCAGATTGCACCCCTATATTGGATTAAGTATCAGGACATGCTAGGAGTTGTAGTGTCACAGCAGCAGGAGGGGTGCAGATTGCACCCCTATATTGGATTAGGTGTCGGCATGCTGGGAGTTGTAGTGTCACAGCAGCAGATTGCACTCCCATCATTCACAGGGCCCATCCATAGACACCCCCGCCCTGGACATTAGGCGCAGTGATTGGTGATAGATGCCATGCCACATAGCACCCCCTAGGGTTCATACCCTTGAATAACCCTTTGGGGTGCAGATGGTTCCCACAATAACCTCAGCTCTATAGATAAGGATATATGGAGCCTGCTGGGCTGGAGAGAGATGGGTGCAGGTGCGGCAGGTAGTGATGGAGGCCGATGTGTGAGGGACCTGGAGCAGTTTGGGCAATGCTGAAAAATACATAAAAACAATTGAGGGCATCTGACCCTTCATCACCTTCCAGCCAGCGGTGAATGGGTTAATCCTGACCACTTTGCACTAGGAGATGTCAGGGCTGCTCCTGTCCTGTTACCTCCAGGCAAGTTCTGGGATTTGATCTTTGTGTCACACTGCCATCAAGTGGTCGTCTGAGGAACAGGCAGCCAGGTAGAGAAGGTTCACAAGGCTGCAGATGTAGTCGTAGTCGCACTAGTAGGATCTTGCTTATAATAGGAAGTATCTGTTTTATTTGCTGGTTTAAAGGGATAGTCCAGATTTGTGGAAGCAAATCCAAACTCGCCATGTAGTCCTGGCCATAACGTCATAGTCTGGTACCTGCATGTATATGGCGTGCATACATTTATGGTGTATCTGTGTATGTGTATGTATGTATGATGGTTGTATGTATCTATGTGTTTTATGTATGTCTGTCTGTGTCCATATATGTGTATATACCGTATATCCTCTATAGGTGATCTGCGTCTGACCATCACAAATCCATGTAACTAACACAAGCTTTCTTGTCACCCAGCTTTCTTACAGTACTGACTGACAAACCTTCCTATTCTAAAGTGATCTGGACGTGAGAGATACATAACTACATAACGATACTAAGTTGCCATTCACGAGTCTGAGAAAGCTGGGTAACAGCCCGTGTTCCATAACCGAACATTTGTCACCCTTAGTTTTAACCCTTTCCATACATCAGCTGCGCCAGTGCTGTCCCGTAACTTTTATTCCAAACTCTTTGCATCGTAAACCATCGAAGGAACTTGACAATCTTTCCGGTAACTTTCTGGGCGACTGCTGACTACGGGCGTATAAATTCTCAGGGATATATTTTATTGCGCGGCCTTAATCTGGACACCATTAATCGTCAACGCCAAAGATGAAGATGTTACCAAGTGAGCGCCCACACCCCGCAGCAGCGGTGGCGGCAATCCTTCGCTTTCTGATCCGAATCCCTTCATGATGGAGATAAACAACAAAGTGTCAGGGGGAGATGATGTGGGTTGTTGTATGTGAAGGAGAACCGGGGCCAAGGACGGAACAGTCACATGGAATGTTCCTGGGGGGAATGGAACCCTCAGTAATGAAGAGGTTAATACTGCATCCCCGCATACTGCAAGACGCAGCGTTCCCTTCCAAGGATGCTCTGGCTCTTGCTGCCTCCTCGACATGTTCATTATGCAGCGAGCATTGTCCGGCACAATCAATATTTCATAATTAACACTTCACATTAAAGGATCGTTAACATCACAATCATCACAAGGAGCGGAGCAGACGCTCTGCAGCAAGGGCGACCGCAGAGGAGACCACACGAGCAGTCCAAAGAGTGGCCCTGGGGCCGGAGAGGACCCTTCCCAAATGCATTGATAACAGATAGAAGAGACTTGGGCATGCTGGGAGTTGTAGTCTCACAAGATAAAGATCGCCCCAAGTAGAAAATCTCAGCTAAAACACGATGCAGAAAAAAACGCAGCAAAAACCTGTTGCAGTTTTTTATTCTGCAATATTTTTCTGCAAGTTTTTGCTGTGGTTTTCTTTACGTTTTCTCTTTCCCTGTCAAATCTGTAGATAAAATATTCACGATTCTGGAGATAAATGATCTCTGCTTTTCCTCTTTTTTTCTGCAATGTGTGGATGAGATGAATGAAATCTGGTCCTGTGAAACGCAACGTTTCTGCAATGCTTGCCCTTAGCCTTATGCCCCACGAAGCGGCTGCAGCAAAAAAAAGTTGCAGTGGCAGTTTTTCCTACAATTCTTTACACAGAAATCCTGCACAGCTTTCCTCTGTGGACTTTCTGCTTCCATTATGCCTATAGGGAAACCGTCAGCATTTCCATCGGTATAATTGACATGCTGGGAGTTCCAAAAACACAATGGATTTTGGAAATTGCATCATGTCCATTGCATATATTTTTTTGCAGTGTGTGAATTGGATTCGCTTTGCAGAGACTGTTAAATGCTACGGATGAGACATGTGAGGGTTCACTATTGGGACACACATAGGTGCACAGGATAGTGGTATAACAAGGTGCCATAGTTATTGCGGACATGCACCAGGCACAGCAATGCACCACAGCAGCACATACAGTATGTACAACCACCATGGTGCAATATGAGTGCAGAACCCTGACAAATCAATTATATCTGGTGCAATGTATCTGGCTCTTGATTGATAAGTGCAATCTGGTGAGTATGTACTGTATAAGTTACCACTATAGTGTAAAACAGGGGTAGGGAACCTTCGGCTCTCTAGCTGCTGTGAAACTACAACTACCAGCATGCTCCATTCACTTTCATGGGAGTTCAAAGAACAGCAGAGCCAGTATGCATGCTGGGAGTTGTAGTTTTGCAACAGCTGGAGAGCCGCATGTTCCCTACCCCTGGTGTAACATATTAAGGTCCCCCCTGGTTTCCTGCATCTTGTACATGTCTCCATGCTCAGATCAGTTAACTATCTTTCCATCTTCTTGGGTAGCCATTAGAAGTTTTCTCATCTACACCATCCGCAGTCCTCGGCCGAGTGGTCCACGAGAGTCTAACCAGACTGGATATTACACCATAAATCACAGAGTACGAGGCCACTCCGGAGATGTCAGCCCCTATAGATACAATAACCGCGGCTTCCAGGACATATCGATTATTAATCTGCGCCAGCGGCCGCTATCGCAGTCTTTCCATTGCTGAGCTGCATTACCAGCGGCGGCCACTAGTTGGCAGCACTATTTTCCCATTACTCTGTATCCACCTGGCTGACTTCTCAATGAGATCCCCGAATACTTTGCTGCTTGTGTTATTATATTAAACCAAATTAAATATAGATTTTATATTTGCACTTTCAGGAAAACTTCGCCTCCGTAACTCTTACGCATTTCTAATTCTGGCTGCCTGTGTCGGCTGCCGGGCGAAAGACGTTGCATACAGGCGGGTGCTGGCGGAGCCTTCAAGTAGTTGATATTTGTTAGAGATTAGTTCACATGACAGGGGTATTAAATCTGAAGTGTAACAAGCTTGTGCGCAGCTCACGCGTTTCATGCTCTCCGTGTTATCCGGGGCTATTGATACTGGTGGAAAGCTACACAATGGCGCTGAGTTACCCAGAAGTCACATTGGTTATAATGGCACAGCCCCGTCCCAGGCCCACGAAAAGGTCAATTCTCTCCTTTCTGACAGTGGAAGGCTGTGTATCATAAATCTTCTGACTCCAGTGCACCAGCGGTCAGGGGTGATAAATATAGGATGCACAAACTGCTGGCCATGAAAGGAGGTTGTAGAGGTTTGTCCAACCCCAGTGTGATGTGATGTGTGGCCCCCGGTCTTGTAATGGCTAAAAGCCCAAGTGGTCGGCACCCAGAAATGAGACACATGATCCCCAAATACAAGAGATTCCTCGTAACAAATATCCTTTATATGGAACTATAAGAATCTCCAAATCAGAGCTGTAAGTCCTCACAAGGGACAAGAAGGTTCAGCAGAGGTATCGCCGTACAGTCCCGGTATTCAGCTCATGTCTATGGAGTCAGTCTGATGTCTGGACCAGGAAGACTTGTTTGTCCTTCAGGCAGAAAAGCTGTCACTAGTTATGAGGGTAATAAAAACACACGAATGTCGCTCTGACTTTGGCACACAAATAGGATTTGGTGCAGTGCTGAGAATCCGATGTGAGAGGAGAAAACCGCCATCATACAAATGTAAGAGGATGACCCCAACATAGCGAATAACCCGTACCTAGTATAGAATCTATTGTATCGTCTACAGGGGGCAGTATTATAGTAGTTATATTCTTGTACATAGGAGTAGTATTATAGTAGTTATATTCTTGTACATAGGAGTAGTATTATAGTAGTTATATTCTTGTACATAGGAGCAGTATTATAGTAGTTATATTCTTGTACATAGGAGTAGTATTATAGTAGTTATATTCTTGTACATAGGAGTAGTATTATAGTAGTTATATTCTTGTACATAGGAGCAGTATTATAGTAGTTATATTCTTGTACATAGGAGCAGTATTATAGTAGTTATATTCTTGTACATAGGAGCAGTATTATAGTAGTTATATTCTTGTATATAGGAGTAGTATTATAGTAGTTATATTCTTGTACATAGGAGCAGTATTATAGTAGTTATATTCTTGTACATAGGAGCAGTATTATAGTAGTTATATTCTTGTACATAGGAGTAGTATTATAGTAGTTATATTCTTGTACATAGGAGTAGTATTATAGTAGTTATATTCTTGTACATAGGAGCAGTATTATAGTAGTTATATTCTTGTACATAGGAGGTAGTATTATAGTAGTTATATTCTTGTATATAGGAGTAGTATTATAGTAGTTATATTCTTGTACATAGTAGTATTATAGTAGTTATATTCTTGTACATAGGAGTAGTATTACAGTAGTTATATTCTTGTACATAGGAGGTAGTATTATAGTAGTTATATTCTTGTACATAGGAGTAGTATTATAGTAGTTATATTCTTGTACATAGGAGGTAATATTATAGTAGTTATATTCTTGTACATAGGAGTAGTATTATAGTAGTTATATTCTTGTACATAGGAGGTAGTATTATAGAAGCTATATTCTTGTACATAGGAGTAGTATTATATTAGTTATATTCTTGTACATAGTAGTATTATAGAAGTTATATTCTTGTACATAGGAGGTAGTATTATAGTAGTGATATTCTTGTACATAGGAGCTGTATTATAGTAGTTATATTCTTGTACATAGGAGCAGTATTATAGTAGTTATATTCTTGTACATAGGAGCAGTATTATAGTAGTTATATTCTTGTATATAGTAATATAATAGTTATATTCTTGTACATAGGAGTAGTATTATAGTAGTTATATTCTTGTACATAGGAGCAGTATTATAGTAGTTATATTCTTGTACATAGGAGGTAGTATTATAGTAGTTATATTCTTGTACATAGGAGTAGTATTATAGTAGTTATATTCTTGTATATAGTAGTAGTATTATAGTAGTTATATTCTTGTATATAGTAGTAGTATTATAGTAGTTATATTCTTGTACATAGGAGTAGTATTATAGTAGTTATATTCTTGTACATAGGAGTAGTATTATAGTAGTTATATTCTTGTACATAGGAGTAGTATTATTGTAGTTATATTCTTGTACATAGGAGCAGTATTATAGTAGTTATATTCTTGTACATAGGAGCAGTATTATAGTAGTTATATTCTTGTACATAGGAGCAGTATTATAGTAGTTATATTCTTGTACATAGTAGTATTATAGTAGTTATATTCTTGTACATAGGAGTAGTATTATAGTAGTTATATTCTTGTACATAGGAGGTAGTATTATAGTAGTTATATTCTTGTACATAGGAGGTAGTATTATAGTAGTTATATTCTTGTACATAGGAGGTAGTATTATAGAAGCTATATTCTTGTACATAGGAGTAGTATTATATTAGTTATATTCTTCTACATAGGAGCAGTATTATAGTAGTTATATTCTTGTACATAGTAGTATTATAGAAGTTATATTCTTGTACATAGGAGGTAGTATTATAGTAGTGATATTCTTGTACATAGGAGCTGTATTATAGTAGTTATATTCTTGTACATAGGAGCAGTATTATAGTAGTTATATTCTTGTACATAGGAGCAGTATTATAGTAGTTATATTCTTGTATATAGTAATATAGTAGTTATATTCTTGTACATAGGAGTAGTATTATAGTAGTTATATTCTTGTACATAGGAGCAGTATTATAGTAGTTATATTCTTGTACATAGGAGCAGTATTATAGTAGTTATATTCTTGTACATAGGAGTAGTATTATAGTAGTTATATTCTTGTATATAGGAGGTAGTATTATAGTAGTTATATTCTTGTACATAGGAGTAGTATTATAGTAGTTATATTCTTGTACATAGGAGTAGTATTATAGTAGTTATATTCTTGTACATAGGAGGTAGTATTATAGTAGTTATATTCTTGTACATAGGAGTAGTATTATAGTAGTTATATTCTTGTACATAGGAGGTAGTATTATAGTAGTTATATTCTTGTACATAGGAGTAGTATTATAGTAGTTATATTCTTGTACATAGGATGTAGTATTATAGTAGTTATATTCTTGTACATAGGAGTAGTAGTATAGTAGTTATATTCTTGTACATAGGAGGTAGTATTATAGTAGTTATATTCTTGTACATAGGAGCAGTATTATAGTAGTTATATTCTTGTACATAGGAGGTAGTATTATAGTAGTTATAGTCTTGTACATAGGAGCAGTATTATAGTAGTTATATTCTAGTACATAGGGGCAGTATTATAGTAGTTATATTCTTGTACATAGGAGCAGTATTATAGTAGTTATAGTATTGTACATAGGAGTAGTATTATAGTAGTTATATGCTTGTACATAGGAGATAGTATTATAGTAGTTATATTCTTGTACATAGGAGTAGTATTATAGTAGTTATATTCTTGTACATAGGAGCAGTATTATAGTAGTTATATTCTTGTACATAGGAGCAGTATTATAGTAGTTATATTCTTGTACATAGGAGGTAGTATTATAGTAGTTATATTCTTGTACATAGGAGGTAGTATTATAGTAGTTATATTCTTGTACATAGGAGTAGTATTATAGTAGTTATATTCTTGTACGCAAGAGCAGTATTATAGTAGTTATATTCTTGTACATAGGAGTAGTATTATAGTAGTTATATTCTTGTACATAGGAGGTAGTATTATAGTAGTTATATTCTTGTACATAGGAGTAGTATTATAGTAGTTATATTCTTCTACATAGGAGGTAGTATAATAGAAGTTATATTCTTGTACATAGGAGTAGTATTATATTAGTTATATTCTTCTACATAGGAGCAGTATTATAGTAGTTATATTCTTGTACATAGTAGTATTATAGTAGTTATATTCTTGTACATAGGAGACAGTATTATAGTAGTTATATTCTTGTACATAGGAGTAGTATTATAGTAGTTATATTCTTGTATATAGTAATATTATAGTAGTTATATTCTTGTACATAGGAGGTAGTATTATAGTAGTTATATTCTTGTACATAGGAGCAGTATTATAGTAGTTATATTCTTGTACATAGGAGTAGTAGTATAGTAGTTATATTCTTGTACATAGGAGGTAGTATTATAGTAGTTATATTCTTGTACATAGGAGCAGTATTATAGTAGTTATATTCTTGTACATAGGAGGTAGTATTATAGTAGTTATAGTCTTGTACATAGGAGCAGTATTATAGTAGTTATATTCTAGTACATAGGGGCAGTATTATAGTAGTTATATTCTTGTACATAGGAGCAGTATTATAGTAGTTATAGTATTGTACATAGGAGTAGTATTATAGTAGTTATATGCTTGTACATAGGAGATAGTATTATAGTAGTTATATTCTTGTACATAGGAGTAGTATTATAGTAGTTATATTCTTGTACATAGGAGCAGTATTATAGTAGTTATATTCTTGTACATAGGAGCAGTATTATAGTAGTTATATTCTTGTACATAGGAGGTAGTATTATAGTAGTTATATTCTTGTACATAGGAGGTAGTATTATAGTAGTTATATTCTTGTACATAGGAGTAGTATTATAGTAGTTATATTCTTGTACGCAAGAGCAGTATTATAGTAGTTATATTCTTGTACATAGGAGTAGTATTATAGTAGTTATATTCTTGTACATAGGAGGTAGTATTATAGTAGTTATATTCTTGTACATAGGAGTAGTATTATAGTAGTTATATTCTTCTACATAGGAGGTAGTATAATAGAAGTTATATTCTTGTACATAGGAGTAGTATTATATTAGTTATATTCTTCTACATAGGAGCAGTATTATAGTAGTTATATTCTTGTACATAGTAGTATTATAGTAGTTATATTCTTGTACATAGGAGACAGTATTATAGTAGTTATATTCTTGTACATAGGAGTAGTATTATAGTAGTTATATTCTTGTATATAGTAATATTATAGTAGTTATATTCTTGTACATAGGAGGTAGTATTATAGTAGTTATATTCTTGTACATAGGAGCAGTATTATAGTAGTTATATTCTTGTACATAGGAGCAGTATTATAGTAGTTATATTCTTGTACATAGGAGCAGTATTATAGTAGTTATATTCTTGTATATAGTAATATAGTAGTTATATTCTTGTACATAGGAGTAGTATTATAGTAGTTATATTCTTGTACATAGGAGCAGTATTATAGTAGTTATATTCTTGTACATAGGAGGTAGTATTATAGTAGTTATATTCTTGTACATAGGAGGTAGTATTATAGTAGTTATATTCTTGTACATAGGAGTAGTATTATAGTAGTTATATTCTTGTACATAGGAGGTAGTATTATAGTAGTTATATTCTTGTACATAGGAGTAGTATTATAGTAGTTATTTTCTTGTACATAGGAGTAGTATTATAGTAGTTATATTCTTGTACGCAAGAGCAGTATTATAGTAGTTATATTCTTGTACATAGGAGTAGTATTATAGTAGTTATATTCTTGTACATAGGAGTAGTATTATAGTAGTTATATTCTTGTACATAGGAGTAGTATTATAGTAGTTATATTCTTGTACATAGGAGCAGTATTATAGTAGTTATATTCTTGTACATAGGAGTAGTATTATAGTAGTTATATTCTTGTACATAGGAGGTAGTATTATAGTAGTTATATTCTTGTACATAGGAGTAGTATTATAGTAGTTATATTCTTGTACATAGGAGCAGTATTATAGTAGTTATATTCTTGTACATAGGAGTAGTATTATAGTAGTTATATTCTTGTACATAGGAGGTAGTATTATAGTAGTTATATTCTTGTACATAGGAGTAGTATTATAGTAGTTATATTCTTGTACATAGGAGTAGTATTATAGTAGTTATATTCTTGTATATAGGAGTAGTATTATAGTAGTTATATTCTTGTATATAGGAGTAGTATTATAGTAGTTATATTCTTGTACATAGGAGCAGTATTATAGTAGTTATATTCTTGTACATAGGAGTAGTATTATAGTAGTTATATTCTTGTACATAGGAGGTAGTATTATAGTAGTTATATTCTTGTACATAGGAGTAGTATTATAGTAGTTATATTCTTGTACATAGGAGTAGTATTATAGTAGTTATATTCTTGTACGCAAGAGCAGTATTATAGTAGTTATATTCTTGTACATAGGAGTAGTATTATAGTAGTTATATTCTTGTACATAGGAGTAGTATTATAGTAGTTATATTCTTGTACATAGGAGTAGTATTATAGTAGTTATATTCTTGTACATAGGAGGTAGTATTATAGTAGTTATATTCTTGTACATAGGAGTAGTATTATAGTAGTTATATTCTTGTACATAGGAGTAGTATTATAGTAGTTATATTCTTGTACATAGGAGGTAGTATTATAGTAGTTATATTCTTGTACATAGGAGTAGTATTATAGTAGTTATATTCTTGTACATAGGAGCAGTATTATAGTAGTTATATTCTTGTACATAGGAGCAGTATTATAGTAGTTATATCCTCTGGAAGCGCCTATCTCGTTAATATAAGACTATAGGATAGATGGTGTGACATTATATACGGTGACTTTCTAATAGTCTTACATTAATGATATAGGAGATTCCATTTATACTGACAGATGTTTTGCTGCTGAGACTAGACAGGTGAGATCTCTGGGATAACATATTAGTGTTACTGCGTCCTATATACTGTATATATGTATATATAGACTACCTTGGCGCTCTTGCTTTGCACCTGACTATCTGTAGCTGTTTGTTGCTGGCCAGGAGAGGGTTAAGCTGGTTAGAGACTTTGCTGAACGTAGAAATTTTCAGGACACTCAAATAATCAATATCTCGGCCTCATACTTTATACCAATGAGATTATTGCCACAAATATGGCAAATCACTTCCTTAATTAGACACCTCTGGGCGGCCGAGCATTAGACGCTACAAGATTAACTGCTTCAAGGCTGGACCAGAGGAATACATGCTGTCTGCAGACTATCTTACAGGTTGTTTTCCCTGTAAACATATCAGTGTCTGCAGATTATTGCACAACTACGTTCTCTACATTCAGACTGGTGGAACTGAACATTTTCCACACATCTACTTTCCATATGAAGTATGAATAGTGATTCTGCAGATTATTGCACACTGAACCCACATAGTGATTCTGCAGAATATCACACAACCTCTGTAGCCTTGAACATTCCGTGACTCTGCAGATTATTGCACAATCTGTTCCCCCATAAAAGGTTGTTACTGCAGATTATTGCACAATATATTGAAAGTCATTCTGCAGATTATTGCAGACATCTTCACCTATACTTAGACTCTTTGAACCAACTGAAGATTATTGCAACTTTTTCACTCTGCAGATTATTGCACAGCCTCTTTCCCTATATCCCAGAGATTCTGCAGACTGTTGCACATTTCATTTTACTTGTAATTATAAGTCTCTCATTTTTGCACTGCAAATTCCCAACAGGGCCTCTGCAGATTATTACATCTATGAGCAGTGACTGTGCAAATAGTCTCCACTGAAAAAGAACAAAGGCTTTGCAGATTTGAGTTATGCAGAATATCGCACAATATTCCTCCTAATCAGAATTACTCTGCAGAATATTGCACCCTCTTTCTTCATATTCAGAATCACAGTTCTGCAGAGCATTTCACTCTGTTCCTCATCATCACAACAATAACGCCGCAGCAGATTATTGCACCCTGTTTCCTGTGATTCTGCAGAGTATTGCACAATTCTGGTAATCATACCATTGTTACAAGTTTCAGCAGATTATCGCATCTCTAACCCTCTCCCACATAGTGAACACCTTGCAGACCATCCCATCTTTACTTGTTGCTTTTATAGACTATGCGGCCATGCTCCGTCCTGCGTTCACTCCCCACCGCGATTCTTAGCGTGCGTGTAATTAATATAATGTCAGCCATTCATTATGAGACGTCGCAGAATTATCGCTTTATAAAAACAGTCGCTTTAGGGGAAATTGTGTTTACTGAATGATTATAGAATGTAAGTATGCAACGTGCGTCCAGAATGGAGAATGAGAAGAACCAGGCGAACAAATGGCGGAAGTTTAGGCTGCATTCAGATGGATGTAAGATGGCGGCTTGTTAGAATCTTCCCCTGCCCCAGACACGGCTCTGACGAACCAAACCTACCTCGTTAGGTATCATACTATTAAAGGATTATCTTATCTTATCTTATACCCACCAACCATATCATAGAATATGGTGAATGTGAGGAATACATTTGCAGGTTCCCGGCTCCTATGGGCTCTGCTTCTCAGGTTCACTCGCCTTCAGGGTCAAGTCAATGCTCAATCCCCAAAGTGCAACGCACGGAGACCCAAAGAGTGCGGGAGAGCTGTCATTTATAGGAAGACTTCCCCACCCAGTGTGACTACAAATCATGGAGCCATAGTATGTGCTGGCTACACCTCGGAGGGTGCCTGCGACACAAGCAATAGGGGCGGCTGGGATCCAGACATATTGTTAGAATCATCTCGCTGCCGTCTGTCTAGAAAGTGCTGGACTGAAGAAGGCAAAATGACTGAGCGGTAAACACAATGAAAGTGATGGGGATGAATCATACAGGACATGGAGTCACCGGATATACAGCGTAATAGAACGTACAGAGTACAATGAGACGTACAAAGCACAAACACATGGACTGAATGGGCCAATACTGGGTAAGGACACGCTGGTGTCCCTGATCGACCTTGTGATGAGCCGACTTGTTGACTCCGATATTTTGGACGCCATCTCTTGGCTGCTGAATGGATGGACGGACTTTATTTTGTATTCTTCCATCTGTCATGGCACTTATATGATGCAGTTTGGCAATTTTCTTGGCTGAGAGACTGCTATAGATGAGCCGGACGAGGCTGTTTCTCTTTTTTTTTGGAAACAGTAGCAGTTATTTGTGTCTTTTCAAGCAGCCTCCTCCTCCTCTGCCGCCTCCTCCTCCGCTGCCTCCTCTCCTCCTCTACCTCCTTCTCTTCCTCCTCCTCCTCCTCTTCCTTCCTCTTCTCCTCCTCCTCCTTCTTCTTCTCCTCCTCCTTCTCCTCCTCCTCTTCCTTCTCCTCCTCCTTCTCCTCCTCCTTCTCCTCCTCCTCTTCCTTCTCCTCCTCCTTCTCCTCCTCCTCTTCCTTCTCCTCCTCCTTCTCCTCTTCCTTCTCCTCCTCTTCTTCCTCCTCTTCTTTCTCCTTCTCCTCCTCCTCTTCCTTCTCCTTCTCCTCCTCCTTGTCCTCCTCCTTCTCTTCCTCTTCCTTCTCCTCCTCCTCCTTCTCCACGTCTTCTTCCGCCTCCTCCGCCTCTGCTGCCTCCTCTCCTCCTTCTCTTCCTCCTCCTTCTCCTCCTTCTCTTCCTCCTCTTCCTCCTCCTTCTCCTCCTCCTCTTCCTTCTCCTTCTCCACGTCTTCTTCCGCCTCCTCTGCCTCTGCTGCCTCCTCTCCTTCTCCACGTCCTCTTCCGCCTCCTCCTCCTCCACCGCCTCCTCTCCACTTCTACCTCCTTCTCCTCCTCCTCTTCCTTCTCCTCCTCCTCCTTCTCCTCCGCCTTGTTCCACCTCCTCCGTCTCTGCTGCCTACTGCTCCTCCTCCCCCTCTCCATAGATTTCTATCTAACATGAAACTAGTAAGTGCAGGAGGAAACATTTCTTTAATAAGATATATTACAAAGTTTCTTAGATTCACCTTCACTTATTCATTCAGAATGTTTTTGTACACTTGTAGTTGCACTTTAAGGAGATACTTTCACCATCTCCAACAACTACAAATCACTGACTCTTTCCATAAGTGCTGCTTTATTGACTCCGGCACAGTTGGATTATTTTCTCTAGCCCCCAGTGTTCCCAAGCAATCATTTCTATATCTGTTCAGCACAATCAGACTCTCTACTGTCAGGTGGGTGGTCCTAGACTGAAGCAGAAAGATAGGCACCACCCACTTGTCAGCAAAGACGATAAATGTGCTGATACGAACAGCATTGATTGCTCGGGAATGGTGGGGGCTACAGAGAAAATCCCAATGGCACCGGAATCAGTGGATCTGCACCTAAAGCATGATGGCGTTGGAGTTGTCGGAGGTGATGGAAGGTCGTCTTTCGGTCTATGTTGGCGTCTCTGGATGCAAACAGGAAAAGCAAAGTCAATTAGCAAGCTGTAGATGTTTCCATGGATTACTTACAGCAGACGGGGCGACACCTTCGGATATATTTTTGTAAGCTTTTTACATAGTAATTGCAAAACAACAGAAATGGATTGGCGCCCGCCCAGCCCCCTCCCTTGTGGGTCAGCTGCAAAGTGCTGGTTAAAGACGCTGTGAGAGCGCTTGTTTCCAGCAATTACACAAGCCGGACTTTTACCCGAGGCATCATAGACGGTGCGTTCTGCGTTGTCCGCCATTGTCTCTGCTACTGCCCTACTTGTGCCCAGTTGGGTCTTATCTCCCGGTTGGGAGCCGCTTGACCGTCAGGTTGCAGAATGGAGAAGGATTTGGATACTGGGGCCACAAGATCCTCTGCTGAAACTACAGATAAGTTTCTAAAAACCACCAAGATCCATGGACTGTTCCACCTGCGGACGCCATTCTCCATCTATCATCGGCTGTTCTTCGGAGTGGCGTTCTTGGTCGCGCTGGGGCTCTTCATCTCCTATTCCTTAGAACATGTCTTCTATCTAAAGTCTTATCCTACCCATACTAATGTCCATATGATCTGGGTGAGAGAGTTGAATTTTCCTGCAGTCACCATCTGTAGGGTATGGCAGCTGAATGGAGCCACCCAATATCCCAAAATGTCTTCGCCAGTGGGGCATCCATCTCCGATCAATGAGCTAGGACTTCCCATGTTATTCAATCACTCCTGGAAGGGCTTAGATAGCATGATGGTCAGGTGCAACTACCGGGGACGGACCTGCACCAGCCAAGACTTTACTCCTGTAAGTCAAACACCACTTAAGTGTCTGCACCTTCTTCCACCAAAGGTCTACGATCCTTCCCTGAAGTTAAAGGGATTGTCCATGCATTGCCTGAAAACCCTTACAGAACCTAAGGATTTTCAGAGCTGAGGGTTTGTCACAACAGTATAGTATCAAGTCTGGACAATCATCTGTGAAGATGAATACACCAGCAGCGCAAAAATCCCTCCTGTCCTGATAGATGACAACAATGTATCAGTGCAGATATATGTATCAGTCCTGAGCCCCGGCTGATCAGCTCACAGAGGATTGTCTACACTGGATACAATTGTAACAAACCCACAACTCTGAGAAGCATCAAGTCTCTATACAGTGGAAGCAAGCAGAGGTCTTGTAAATGGAGTGAAATTGGGACAAGTCTATTAGGAAATAACATTATATGATAATTATTGCAAACACGTTAATGCACTGACTGTTTCCTCCTCGATATAAACTATATTATTACACCAGTGGTTGTTATACAAGTAATTCGAATGACCATGCAGGAGACTGGAAAAGCTGGGTGAAACTTTAAATAAAGATGATATGTTTTAAAGGGAGAATGCTCTGTAAATAGTCTACCCTTCAAATCAGTACAACGGGCAAGAGGTTTCGTTCCTGTGTATAATAAGTTGTGTTTTATGTGTCATTGTATCTCATAGTCAGAGATCTCCAAACTGTGACTCTCTAGTTGTTGCAGGACTACAAGTCCCAGCATGCCCTGATAGCCTGTGAGTTGTACTCTTATACAGTCGCATGTTGGAGACCTTTGACTTCTCTAATAACAGTGCCTATACACTTGGTAGATTTCTGTTGACTGCCATCACCATACTGACTGTCTCCCTTTCTTTGCAGGTCTACACCAGATATGGGAAATGTTACACCTTCAACGCTGACAAAAAAAACCCAAAAGTGACCAGACAAGGAGGGATGGGGAATGGACTGGAAATAATGCTGGACATCCAACAGGAGGAATACCTCCCTATCTGGAGAGAGACCAGTGAGTATCAGGATGCCTTAAAGGGCTTGTCCATTTCATGGTGATATCCCATTGTATTCACTCTCTGCAGCTCGAGCGCATCGAAACTGAAAAATAAAGCAACTTTGCAAATAGTTTGGGACAAATCTAGTTATTCTGCCTTTGCAGTAGCAGATTTCATCTCTTTATGTAGTTCCTTGCCAAACCAATACACTTCAGCCAGTATAACCAAGCAGTGCTGCAGTGTAAAGCAAGGTGTGCAGTTGATATATTTGCAATGCAACTGTAACAAACTCTTATCCACAAGAAGAATTAGGTCAGTAATGGCTTTCAAGCTCCTGGTTATAAGCGAAAGTCATCCCATTTACTGACAGCAGAGTCCTGGAAAATGTTAAGAAATGAAAACAAAATCTATTAGAAAGCTGAATAGTCATTGATTAAAAGTGGACAAGGATCCCTTTAAATGTGTCAGTTAAAGGCAAAGTGTAATGACTGTGCTAGGTCTGTGGTGTGGCTGACAGACATTTTCTAGGGTTAAAGATTGTCCTGATGAATAATTTAACGCAGAAAAAGAATTACAAGAAAATAAATTATCCCAAAGTATCTAAGAAACATTAGAAACCTAAATGTAACCGCAAGAAGAAACTAATAACCAGAGACGAGACCAACTCCCATCTCCTCCTCCACAGATGAGACATCCTTTGAAGCTGGAATCAGAGTGCAGATACACAGCCAGGACGAGCCCCCCTATATCCACCAGCTGGGGTTCGGAGTGTCCCCCGGATTCCAGACATTCGTCTCTTGCCAGGAACAGAGGGTATGTATGACATAGATAGCAAATATAGTAATGAGAGATGGTGTAAGGTAATAAGGCATGGGGGAGCGCAGCTCTGGAGTATAATACAGGATAAGTAATGTAATGTATGTACACAGTGACTGCACCAGCAGAATAGTGAGCACAGCTCTGGAGTATAATACAGGATAAGTAATGTAATGTATGTACACAGTGACTGCACCAGCAGAAGAGTGAGCGCAGCTCTGGAGTATAATACAGGATAAGTAATGTAATGTATGTACACAGTGACTGCACCAGCAGAAGAGTGAGCGCAGCTCTGGAGTATAATACAGGATAAGTAATGTAATGTATGTACACAGTGACTGCACCAGCAGAATAGTGAGCGCAGCTCTGGAGTATAATACAGGATAAGTAATGTAATGTATGTACACAGTGACTGCACCAGCAGAATAGTGAGCGCAGCTCTGGAGTATAATACAGGATAAGTAATGTAATGTATGTACACAGTGACTGCACCAGCAGAATACTGAGCGCAGCTCTGGAGTATAATACAGGATAAGTAATGTAATGTATGTACACAGTGACTGCACCAGCAGAATAGTGAGCGCAGCTCTGGAGTATAATACAGGATAAGTAATGTAATGTATGTACACAGTGACTGTACCAGCAGAAGAGTGAGCGCAGCTCTGGAGTATAATACAGGATAAGTAATGTAATGTATGTACACAGTGACTGTACCAGCAGAATAGTGAGCGCAGCTCTGGGGTATAATACAGGATAAGTAATGTAATGTATGTACACAGTGACTGCATCAGCAGAATAGTGATCGCAGCTCTGGAGTATAATACAGGATAAGTAATGTAATGTATGTACACAGTGACTGTACCAGCAGAATAGTGAGCACAGCTCCGGAGTATAATACAGGATAAGTAATGTAATGTATGTACACAGTGACTGTACCAGCAGAATAGTGAGCGCAGCTCTGGAGTATAATACAGGATAAGTAATGTAATGTTTGTACACAGTGACTGCACCAGCAGAATAGTGAGCGCAGCTCTGGAGTATAATACAGGATAAGTAATGTAATGTATGTACACAGTGACTGCACCAGCAGAATAGTGAGCGCAGCTCTGGAGTATAATACAGGATAAGTAATGTAATGTATGTACACAGTGACTGCACCAGCAGAATAGTGAGTGCAGCTCTGGAGTATAATACAGGATAAGTAATGTAATGTATGTACACTGTGACTGTACCAGCAGAATAGTGAGCGCACCTCTGGAGTATAATACAGGATAAGTAATGTAATGTTTGTACACAGTGACTGCACCAGCAGAATAGTGAGCGCAGCTCTGGAGTATAATACAGGATAAGTAATGTAATGTATGTACACAGTGACTGTACCAGCAGAATAGTGAGCGCAGCTCTGGAGTATAATACAGGATAAGTAATGTAATGTTTGTACACAGTGACTGCACCAGCAGAATAGTGTGCGCAGCTCTGGAGTATAATACAGGATAAGTAATGTAATGTTTGTACACAGTGACTGCACCAGCAGAATAGTGAGCGCAGCTCTGGAGTATAATACAGGATAAGTAATGTAATGTTTGTACACAGTGACTGCACCAGCAGAATAGTGAGCGCAGCTGTGGAGTATAATACAGGATAAGTAATGTAATGTATGTACACACTGACTGTACTTGCAGAATAGTGAGCACAGCTCTGGAGTATAATACAGGATAAGTAATGTAATGTATGTACACAGTGACTGCACCAGCAGAATAGTAAGCGCAGCTCTGGAGTATAATACAGGATAAGTAATGTAATGTATGTACACAGTGACTGCACCAGCAGAATAGTGAGCGCAGCTCTGGAGTATAATACAGGATAAGTAATGTAATGTTTGTACACAGTGACTGCACCAGCAGAATAGTGAGCGCAGCTGTGGAGTATAATACAGGATAACTAATGTAATGTATGTACACAGTGACTGCACCAGCAGAATAGTGAGCGCAGCTGTGGAGTATAATACAGGATAACTAATGTAATGTATGTACACAGTGACCGCACCAGCAGAATAGTGAGTGCAGCTCTGGAGTATAATACAGGATAAGTAATGTAATGTATGTACACAGTGACTGTACCAGCAGAATAGTGAGCGCAGCTCTGGAGTATAATACAGGATAAGTAATGTAATGTATGTACACAGTGACTGCACCAGCAGAATAGTGAGCGCAGCTCTGGAGTATAATACAGGATAAGTAATGTAATGTATGTACACAGTGACTGTACCAGCAGAATAGTGAGCGCAGCTCTGGAGTATAATACAGGATAAGTAATGTAATGTATGTACACAGTGACTGCACCAGCAGAATAGTGAGTGCAGCTCTGGAGTATAATACAGGATAAGTCATGTAATGTATGTACACAGTGACTGCACCAGCAGAATAGTGTGCATAGCTCTGGAGTATAATACAGGATAAGTAATGTAATGTATGTACACAGTGACTGTACCAGCAGAATAGTGAGCGCAGCTCTGGAGTATAATACAGGATAAGTAATGTAATGTATGTACACAGTGACTGCACCAGCAGAATAGTGAGCGCAGCTCTGGGGTATAATACAGGATAAGTAATGTAATGTATGTACACAGTGACTGCACCAGCAGAATAGTGAGCGCAGCTCTGGAGTATAATACAGGATAAGTAATGTAATATATGTACACAGTGACTGTACCAGCAGAATAGTGAGCGCAGCTCTGGAGTATAATACAGGATAAGTAATGTAATGTTTGTACACAGTGACTGCACCAGCAGAATAGTGAGCGCAGTTGTGGAGTATAATACAGGATAAGTAATGTAATGTATGTACACAGTGACTGCACCAGCAGAATAGTGAGCGCAGCTCTGGAGTATAATACAGGATAAGTAATGTAATGTATGTACACAATGACTGCACCAGCAGAATAGTGAGCGCAGCTCTGGAGTATAATACAGGATAAGTAATGTAATGTATGTACACAATGACTGCACCAGCAGAATAGTGAGCGCAGCTCTGGAGTATAATACAGGATAAGTAATGTAATGTATGTATACAGTGACTGCACCAGCAGAATAGTGAGCGCAGCTCTGGAGTATAATACAGGATAAGTAATGTAATGTATGTACACAGTGACTGCACCAGCAGAATAGTGAGCGCAGCTCTGGAGTATAATACAGGATAAGAACTGTAATGTATTTACAAGATGACATAACAATGTATGTAACTATTACATTAACCAGGTGACATCTCTTTGTATATAGTCCACATTTACAGTATATTGCAATGTCTTATTTCTGCACACAGCTAACATATTTGCCCCAGCCGTGGGGTAACTGTAGAGCCAAAGCCCCAGCAGGCGACTTCCTTCCGGGTTACAGTAAATACAGTATCTCTGCCTGCAGACTGCAGTGTGAGAAGGAGGCGGTGGTGAGGAGCTGCTCCTGTCGGATGGTGCATATGCCAGGTATCGGCCTCCATGTGATGCCCTGCACAGTTTGATTGTCTTCCAGCATTCCCAGACATCCAATTGCCAAATCCTTCTTGCTGAGCAGTGATAATTCCCTCCACTCCTGAACTGCTTTATAACTAAATAGCATTGACATTCAGTAGCCTGGGAAAGCTGGGTGACAACTAATATGGCCTCTGCTGCTGCTCCACCTAATGGATTTAGATAAGAATGCCAAATAGCAGATATAATGTATCCAGATGTTGTAACACTTATATATGTAATATTTTCACAGGAAATGAAACAATCTGCTCTCCCTCCAAATACATCAGCTGCGCCGACAACACGCTAGGTAAGACGTCTCCTGCTGATGTTCTGGATCATTCCGTCATGTGCTTGTACTAGGAGCTTACCATCTAAGAATCTGCTGCACCCTGTGGCGATATAACAATGTATTATGATGGTCATCCATTAAAGGGATTGTCTTACAAAGTCAACCCCTTCTCTAAGAACAGATACAGCAATCACCTGATCACCATAGAATTAGGTTCATCTGCACTGGCCACTAGTGGTGACATGCAGTATTGCACAATGACCAGCTGAAGACCTGACCATATTATTTATCAGCTCGCCATTGTGGTTCATAGAGGGAACCCTCTGTATAGTATTCCCAGTAAGGGCATATGGTAAGAAGTTGTCCTGATGAGATAAATTAGCAAAACCAGCCATTATTATTAACCATGTCCATACCCCAATATGCGATCCGTATCCCTATATACAACTTGTGTATCCATCTACTACAGAGCGTTCTCTTCTTCCCCCACAGACAACCTTGTGGAAGACAATAATGACAAGTGCAGCTGCCCCACACCCTGTAACATGACTCGCTACGGCAAGGAGATCTCCATGGTCCGGATCCCCAATAAAGGTTCAGCCCGTTATCTGGCTAAGAAATACAACAAGAATGAGACGTACATCAGGTAAGTGAAAGCTCTCAGGGGCTGAACCCTCACAGTGACCGCTATTATCTGATCTCCACCGATCTATCCTTGTTCTCCCTGCTTTACCGTTCTTATTATTCTAAGTTCTGTCCTGACATGTTTCCTCCCCTCGCCTCCTCCGTCTTACTGTTAGTTGCTTCATTTCTTACTTTCCAAACCCCAGAATTTTTTTATTTTTCCGTTCTCAGAGCCCTAGGAGGGATTAATGTTTTCAAGACAAATTGTTCTTCATAATGGAACCATTTATTATTCTGTACAAGCCTGGGAGCCTTCAAGAAGCTCGCGGCTGTATGGCAATGATCACCAGCCCTGGATCTCATTCTAGGTCCTGGAAATACTCCCCATACACTGACCCGGTGCCTATGGTGTCTCCATAGCTCCTGAGTGGCCGCCATAGTTAAATACCCAACCAATCATATGATTTCTACAAACAAAAACCTAAATAAAGGGGCTAACGTTTCATACGCAAGACTTTACCTTTAAGTCATCCATATCTTACTCCACAGGGACAATTTCCTTGTTCTAGACATCTTCTTTGAAGCCCTCAACTATGGAACAATCGAACAGAAGAAAGCATATGACCTGGCCAGTTTGCTCGGTGAGTTGTACATGGGACATTAGTCCATCAGGGTTTTTAGGAATTTAGCAGAACCCACCACAAGACAGGATGGACTTGTGGGCTCAGGACCCGGGCGGCAAACCCAAAATAAGGTGAAGGAAACTGGTGCACTTGCAGGCTAACATCCATACTAGAAACCCTATGGCAGGCACAGAGTAACATACAAGACAGGGTCAAAAATCGGGAGAGTAAGAAAATACCAAAGGTCTTGGCCACAGGCAAGAGATCAGAGATCACAAGATGAGCAAGCTACAGACAAGAGAGCAGCAAACCAAAATCAGTAAAAGATCAGCGAAAAAAGGGAGTGAACTCTGAGAACAAGGAGCCTAGAAACAAACATAGTCACAGGCACCTGAGCAAGGAAAGTGTCAGCCCCCGCCTCAGCCCTGGATGAGATGCTGAAGTCCAGTCCTGACTGGCTCTGCCTATGAACAGACCCAGCCACAGTTTGACGGGTAGACATAGAAACCTTAAACACTTGTGAAACGATGTGACAAATAAGGAATCTCCCCCAACACTGCTCCACATCTGAATGGCCACTGACTCTGCTATGTACGTGTCTTTGTCTGTCATCTTCCAGGAGACATCGGAGGTCAGATGGGTCTGTTTATTGGAGCCAGTATCCTCACCATCCTGGAGATCCTAGATTACCTGTACGAGGTAACTTTCAGTAGGTCGCGATACACCTTCATATCTCATGTATCTTCTCCATGACATGTGACTTGTATCTTCTCTTCTTTAGTTGATACGAGATAAAGTGAACAAATTGTTCAGGAGGAAACCATCTCCCACCAGAAAGCCGAAAGACAACATTTCAACGCTGGCCATGGATGACCTAAATGACCAGGTACGGAGGCAAAGGAAGACGTAGAATCATATGTATAGAAGATATAAGGGGTGCCATGTGGTGGGTGGAGAATCACATAGGGAAACAAGTTTGAGAAAATGTTACAATGGTAGAACTTGTTCCCCTTCATCACAACCAATCGTGTATGAAGAGCCTTCCAACTGTCCAGTATATTGTTCCTTAGTCTTCACACATAATCTTATTGGTTATTACGCTAGAGTAGAAATTGGATGGTTGGTTATTTGGTCAATTGGTTGGTTGGTTACTTGGCTGGTTGGGCTAATGTCCAAGTGAATGTAATGAAAGATGGTCATGATTAGAAATGGGAAAACCTCAGAGACCTCAGAATATAACAATAAAGTGTTAATGGCAATTCCAAATATTTGGGGAATTCGTAATGAATGGAGCTTACCAGTTTGCCAGAAGGGTCTTTGGGCTCTGTCGGGTGCAAGTGCTACTTCTCTATCCCTTATACTTGCACCCCTGGCTGGAACACATATCTTATCTTAACAATTAGAATGATCAGATGGATAGTTGTTGAGCAGTCACCACGTCTATGACCAGCTCTAGTCTAGCGATGGTCCAGGTTGGTTGAGTTCATACCAGTAAATACTGTATCAAGGTCTCACTTACTAAAACAGATTGCATGTAATATTAACGTTGGACCAGATAAACAAACTCCTCACTGACCTGGCTTGTTGTATCTAGAGCTCCACCGAGGTCCACGGACGACATCCAGAAGGAGCCTATGCCACCACAATGCTCCCCAACCATCATCGACACTACACACACCATGGCGTATTCGAGGACTTTGCTTGCTAGACACATAATGGTGGGGTTATACCCACCAGAACCGACTGCTCTTTTTTTTTCCAAAAGAGGCAAAAACATTATGTATGATTCCTACCCTGCCTCTCAAGCACTCTGAAGGAATTGGGAACTAACCCTAACTCTCACATTTGGATGAACTGGAATTTTTGGGTACTTATGTAATGCAAGAAGATCCTTGAAGAGGGTGAGGTATCACACATGGAGAGATCAAGGACCTCATGATACATCCTGGTTACTCCAGTCAGTAGAGTGCGTTCCTCTACAGAGTTGGGTGGGTCGTCATTAAATCTATCGCACTGGCTTCAGATCTTCTTTACTTGAGTTTCTACTCTTCATCCATCTACATCTCTCACAGAGGATTAGGTGACAACATTGAGAAGTCCACTGTAGCAGTGTCCCAGGGTTAGACGACATCACGTAATGTACACAATGTATGGTGATTATGATGTAAATTTACGGCTCACGGCTGGTTGTAGAATATGATGGATTCTAGATAGACTTCTCCGAGCAGCACAGTCACCAAATTATCTGGTGTTTAATAATATTTATACTAGTTTTATATAGTGCGAAACCCAGGCACAATGGCTAAACCGATGTAACATACATACCGACTACACATAAAGCACACCGACTCCTCAATATACTCTCGAAACATGGAGGATCCTCAGCCTCCAGCCCTTGTCAGCCTTCAGTTCTACAGTAGGTTCCTCAGTCTACAATGTATTCTTTGTACGACCATACGAGTCCATTCGAATTGCATGGTTCCTCAAGTCTTGAGTGCCGTCCAAGCTTTGCTAGGCAAGGACTTGAGACGTTATGAGTGGTGGCCATCTTGGTGTTAGGTCTACATATTTCTTATGGATTTACATTCCCACTAGGACCATTTACAATGGTCTTACCCCTACCGCTATACCAGCACAGAAGGTTTGATGAATTGGTATAATGACGTATGGTATTATAAGATTTCAGAGGTAATGAAGTATGTCGATAATTTGCAAGATTTACAAAGACTCTGAAGACGTTAGAGCCTTGTCAAAGAATATTCATGGTTGGAAGAAGGTCAGGGTACTGACGTAGATGGTGGGTCACAATATGGAAGACAATGGGAGTGGTTGAGGGTTGTCAAAGATGTTCCAATGGGTAAAATACTGCAATACTGTGATGGTAGAAGCCCCAGAAGTTTGAGGTATCAGAGAAGGCTCGTACATTGGTGGGGTATCTACAAGTTGTAAAAATATGTCTTAAAGGTGGATAAAGGTGTTATTAATGCCCATATGAAAGATGGAGGTGGAGAAGTGCTCAGATTATGTGGAATTAGAGGGGTCAATGAGCCCAGATTTATGTAGAAGAAAGAGATAAGATGTCATGGACCATACAATAAGGATCATGAAGGCAGTAATGGGTGTAACATATATAGTATGGAGGAAGCTTACACAGGATATGTGACCATTGGCACTAAAGCCATTTGGATTAAAGAGTAGATGGATTACTGGAAGGGTTTTTCGGACAGCTGGTGAAGGACCAACTCCGTAGAGAGATCTAGGGATCTATGGATCTCTAAATTAAAGGCCATGAAGTCAGCAATGGGCATATAGAAGGCTTACACATGATATCAGACCATTGGTAGATTGGACTCATAGTGACTATAGAAGAGCTAGAGAAAGAGTTATGTTCCCATGGGGAATATATTATATGTGCAACCACTGGTAGATCTCTCAGACCGGTTTAGTGGACTGGTCCAATACAGAAGATGAAGACACAGAAGAATGAGGCACTGGTAGAAGACATGCACCTTAGAGAAACCTCTCCTTCTATGAGTTAGTAGTGGAAACATAATGGAGATGCCACTAGGAGTAGAACCTGCAGACTAAGAAGGTCAAGAGAATAACAACAATAAAAAAGTCCATAGGGCTTACCGTATAATGAAGAGAGCAAAGGGCGCTTCGTAGATATCTCCAGTGGTAGAGTGCTGAGGTTACACAGGCTGGGAGACTAATAGAGGGACACAAGATACACCCAATGGTGGGAGGTCATGGGAGGTATAGTGTAGTGTTAGTAGAGTTCCTACGTGAGATATAGGAAGCAGAGATGAAAGTGCCGGAGTCACACATACAAGAAGGTGAGCAGACATGGCAATCAATGGGCCCACCTCAAAAAGGTAAGGGTCTTTCATGTCTTGAGCCTTGCTGCTGAAGGTGGTGGTATGGAGCCCCAAGTTCCGAAATGGGAGCAAAGCTGAAGACGATAATTAAAGAGGACCTTTCACCAACTCCACCAGTTCCAGCTCTTGGTATCTTCTAATAGTCACACCTCTACTGATTCTGGCACAGCTGGAATTTTCTCTCTAGCCCCCATCATTCCCGAACAATAAGTGAAGTTAGCTTTGGTACCTGATATGTTAACTAAACTCTCTAATGTCCAGTGGGTGGTGTCAGGCAGGGGCGGGCAAGGGACGTGAGAATATAAGAGCTCTGAGTCACGCCCCTCGCCTGCCCCTGCCTGATACCACCCACTGGACATTAGAGAGTCTAGTTCACATACCAGATACCAAAACTATCTTCGCTTGTTGCTCAGGAATGGTCGGGGCTAGAGAGAAAATACCAATTGCGCTGGAATTAGTAAAGGGACAGTTAGTAAATAATGAAAAGACATTGAGATGTTGGAGGTGATGAAAAGGCCTCTTACAACAAATGTCACACAAAGCATGATAAGCTGGACAAAGTATCTGTCGACATACCATAAGGGCAACCTGTGCACAAGGGCCCATTAGGTAAGGGGATCCACCGCCCACCAAAGAAAGCTTCCTACTGTCCTACATTCCATGTAAAGGACTTAGCTATTGACCTGTATAGATCATAATTGTTAAAAGAGCTTTAGAGAAACATAAAGGAGGGCACTATGATGAGTTATTGGAGAGGAAGGGGCCCAGACATGTCCTGCACCCGAGGGAGAGCAAGGGGCCCAGACATGTCCTGCACCCGAGGGAGACCAAGGGGCCCAGACATGTGCTGCACCCAAGGGAGACCAAGGGGCCCAGAAATGTCCCGCACCCGAGGGAGAGCAAGGGGCCCAGACATGTCCTGCACCTGAAGGAGAGCAAGGGGCCCAGACATGTCCTGCACCCGAAGGAGAGCAAGGGGCCCAGACATGTCCTGCACCCGAAGGAGAGCAAGGGGCCCAGACATGTCCTGCACCCGAGGGAGAGCAAGTGCCCAGACATGTCCTGCACCCGAGGGAGAGCAAGTGCCCAGACATGTCCTGCACCCGAGGGAGAGGAAGGGGCCCAGACATGTCCTGCACCTAAGGGAGAGCAAGGGGCCCAGACATGTCCTGCACCCGAAGGAGAGCAAGGGGCCCAGACATGTCCTGCATCCGAGGGAGAGCAAAGGGCCCAGACATGTGCTGCACCCAAGGGAGAGCAAGGGGCCCAGACATGTCCCGCACCCGAGGGAGAGCAAAGGGCCCAGACATGTCCTGCATCCGAGGGAGAGCAAAGGGCCCAGACATGTCCTGCATCCGAGGGAGAGCAAAGGGCCCAGACATGTGCTGCACCCAAGGGAGAGCAAGGGGCCCAGACATGTCCCGCACCCGAGGGAGAGCAAGTGCCCAGACATGTCCTGCACCCCAGGAAGAGCAAGGGGCCCAGACACGTGCTGCACCCAAGGGAGAGCAAGGGGCCCAGACATGTCCAGCACCTGAGGGAGAGCTAGGGGCCCAGACAAGTCCCGCACCCGAAGGAGAGCAAGGGGCCCAGACATGTCCTGAATCCGCGGGAGACCAAGGGCCTATACATAGCCTGCATAGGTGGGCTGGTAAAACTTGGTAAAATAAGAACCAACAAAAAGAAGGGAAACAGAATCTAGAACAAGTGCCTGGTTAGCCTTTGGGAAACAGTAAAGAACCAGAACCCAAAACCCTGACAGGTTCTCAGAGAATCGGGGAACAGGCGGAAATTCTTAGTCTGATCTATGGTGTTGTGCAAAAGTTTCAGGCAGATGTCGAAAAAATTTCGCAATTTAAGAATGCTTTCAGGAATAGACGGGTTTATTTTTGTTAATGAAGAAAAGAGAAATGTAAATCCCATCAATATTTGGTGTGACCTTTGCTCTTTGGAGGAGGAGTCCTGGAAGGGATGATCCGGCCCCCACAGATATCGCCCTGATCTCATCATCATCCAGTCTGTCTGGGGTGACATGAAGAGACAGACGGATTGGAGCAAGCAACATCCACAGAAGATCTGGGCTTAGTTCTCCAAGATGGCGGCGGGAACAACCTCCCTGCCCAGTTCTGCCAAATACTGTCTGCAAGTACCAAGTAAGGGCAAAGGTCACACCAAATATTGATGGGATTTACATTTCTCTTTCCTTCAGTCTGCCTGACTTTTTTGCACAGTACTGTATAACGCCACGTTGGATACGGATTCTGGGGTTTGGTAAATTCTCAATAAATATAAAGTCCAAATGCAAATATATTTATCAAAAACATATTTATAATATCATCTATAAAGGAATTATTTATATAGTTATATTTTCATGTCATTTATAGGAGATTGTCTAATAAATGCAAGTTCAGGGGCCACAGAGAGGAGAGGAACCTGCATAACATACATGAATAGGGGCCCTCGTCCTGGGGTACACGCTTATCCCAGGACAGGAGGGCCCCGTGCCCCCCACCCCATCACATGTAGAGGCGGAGTGTAACCATAGGATTACCCAAGATGAGCCCTGGCTATGATGGGGAAAGGGGAAGGGGCTAGTCTTAGTGACGTCCCTATGCCCACCACTGGCCCCATTGCTAGCCATATGGGCCGTCCTATGGCACTTACTTCCTCATGCAAGACGTTACATTTGCCTGGAACTTGGCCCAGAAACTACTGTATTTCACAAGGATGATTGTCAAAATGGAAGAACACATAGTAACATATAGTAGTGCGACCCCGGTATCCTTGTGGTCCCTGGGGGTCGTGTCCCTTAATGGGAATGTCACCAGAATCAGCCCTGCAGATAGATAGGTTATGGGCACCTGACTCGTACAATGTTTTCCCCTTGTGAATCGTTGCCTCTGTTGCCGAGATATCTCCATTTTTGCCAATATGCAAATGAGCTCTGCATCAACAAGGACGCCGCCATTGCTCCAAAGTACTCATTTACATATTGACCAAAACGGCGCTATCTCAGCAACGGAGGAAGGATTCACAACAGGGAAACAGTGTATGATTCAGGAGACCCTAACCCATCTATCTACGTGACGACATTGAAATCCTTTATTTTGGTGACACTCCCTTTAAGACGGTTTTTAACCACTACAATAATATATATAGCGTCACTGTCTACAGACTTTGTGTTATATTGCAGCTCAGCTTCATTCAGTTTAATGGAGGGACGCTGAGCTGCAATACCAGGCATAACCTGAGGCTAGGGGTGGCGCTGTTTACAGAAGAAAACTTCTTTTTTTTTTAAATGGTTGAACAATCCCTTTAATTCTCCGTTATAAATGAGGAGGAGAGGGCTGCACTAATATTTTGGATCTGATTTGGCCTAATTTAGTACATCGGGATCATCCTTGGCGTGGTGCGTCTGTCCAGTTCCATGTAATGACTGGTTTTGGGGGCAAAGATTTTGTTTTGATTGTATAATATTTTAATGTTAAGACTATAAAATAAAAAGTATTTTTAAGTGTTGATAGTTTTTATTATTATTTGTATCTAATGGGTTACCTGTCAGATTGGGGAGACCCCGGGATCTAATGGGTTACCTGTCAGATTGGGGAGACCCCAGGATCTGGAGGACCCCACTGATCCCCAAGAGCTGGTTTTAGACCCTATACGTCAGATACGGTCACACGGAATGGAATGTAGAGTATAAACATCTTCCAGAACATTCCATTCACTTGACGGTAAGTGACCTTATGACCTTGTAAGCCAGGATCGGCTCAGCATTTATGGGGTCCCAGCTGCCAAATATCTACCAGTACCAACCTTTCTAAAATGTATGAAGACAACCCCTTTAAGAGTGAAAACCACCACCTAGTGCCATAAAAGGAAAGTGAAGTTGTCAAAGCCCCTCCCCTTTCCATTACTATGTCCACTACTGCACAGTACCTATGAACCACTGGCGCCCCCTGTATTTTTTCAGTAACTTTTTGATGTTTCCGTAGCTGGTTAAGATGTCTTGTTTTTTTGCAGGACAAGTTGTACTTTACAGCATTTTGGGGATTTTCTCACTGGACTCTGAGGGGTCCTGAAAGCTTCCTCTGCCAGTACTGAAAATATAATAAAGTTCTGGGAGTCGGAATAAAAGACATAAAAGATTTGGATTTTATTTAAAGTGTTGAGACATAACACAATCTACATAAATTTGGCATCACCCTATTGTAACAAACCACAGAATATCGGTGACTTCATTTTGAAAACCGTAAACTTGTATGGCATAAATTTAGATTTTTCTAATTCCGCCCCTTTCGAAATTTCCGGCTTCTCCGTACATCGAGCGGAATCTTAAATGGCAGTATTATCCCCCATAGTGGCCCCTGCACACAGTATTATCCCCCATAGTGGCCCCTGCACACAGTATTATCCCCCATAGTGGCCCCTGCACACAGTATTATGTCCCATAGTGGCCCCTGCACACAGTATTATGTCCCATAGTGGCCCCTGCACACAGTATTATCCCCCATAGTGGCCCCTGCACACAGTATTATGTCCCATAGTGGCCCCTGCACACAGTATTATGCCCCATAGTGGCCCCTGCACACAGTATTATATCCCATAGTGGCCCCTCCACACAGTATTATGTCCCATAGTGACCCCTGCACGCAGTATTATGTCCCATAGTGGCCCCTGCACACAGTATTATCCCCCATAGTGGCCCCTGCACACAGTATTATGTCCCATAGTGGCCCCTGCACACAGTATTATCCCCCATAGTGTCCCCTGCACACAGTATTATCCCCATTGGACCATGCAACGGAGGGGGCGGTGCTGTGGAGGCTCAGGCCAGCCGCGGACCATTCACGCCAATATGACAGTGGAGCAGCTGATACAGGGGGCGGAGCTACAGCAGCTCACCCGGGGCGCCGTGTGACACGAGCAACATGGCGCTGCATATGCGGGCTCCCGCAGGGTTGCGCCAGTGGAGTGGGGTTTGGGGGGGGGGGCTGGCCACCAGGGTTGCGGCTGGGAGCCATGGGGAGGGGGAGGCCATAGTCATGGTACGAGTCAGGGGGGGAGGAAGGGGAGACCGGGGTGACGAGGGTGAGGAGCACGGGGTCGCGGGTAAAGGCGTTGCAGGGGAGGTGGGAGGGGATGTCGGGGGGGGAGAGGGGAGAGGAAGGGTTTCGCGGCAGAGGGAGAAAAGGGAGACCGGGGTAGTGGTAGCCGCAAGGCAATAGGGGAGGGGCCAGAGCCGCACGGCAGGTGAGTCGTGCAAGGAGGGAGGGGGTCACGGACGAAGTCGCGGGTATTGCTAGTAGTTTATATTTGTCAATTACCAAAATTAAGTGAATGGAAAAAAAAAATTAAATGTAAATCCCATCAATATTTGGTGTGACCTTTGCCCTTTGGAGGAGGAGTCCTGGAAGTGATGATCCGGCCCCCACAGATATAGCCCTGATCTCATCATCCTCCAGTCTGTCTGGGATGACATAAAGAGACAGACGGATTGGAGCAAGCAACATCCACAGAAGATCTGGCTTAGTTCTCCAAGATGGCGGCGGGAACAACCTCCCTGCCCAGTTCTGCCAAAAATTGTCTGCAAGTACCGAGAAGAAGGCAAAGGGCAAAGGTCACACCGAATATTGATGGGATTTACATTTCTATTTTCTACATTCATTTCATTTTGTTCATTGATAAAAAAAAAAACTGGTTTCGTTTTATTTCTATGTAATTCAGGCACAATCATTATCAGTCACGGCCAAAAATTTTGAGATTGACACAAATTTTGGTTCTGATAGAATTTGCTTCTTCTGTGTTTTTAGGGTTTTTCAGTAAATATTCACACAAACGTGCCAAACACTCGGTCGCTAAAAAGTTGTGCGGTAAAAATCGGTAAACCGAACGTAATAGAGTTGAGTCTATTGAAGGATGCGTGACAACGTTCCAGGAAATGGAAAGTTCTATTATTTAATGGAGGGGTTACATGGATTATTATAACAATGTATTCCCCGTGTCAGAGTCAGCGCCGGATGTCACCTGAGGCTATCTGGGGATCGCTACAACCATTACCCCTCCCCCTACTCATCTATTCCTGCAACTGTCCGATCTCTCCGGTGCCTGACAAAATTCTCTCCAAATATTTCTGGCACCAGAAGCCGCCACAGAATCAGCAACTTCTTGAAATAGTGATGAATATTTTATCACCGCAGACAAGATACAGCAACAAATCTCTGCCTTCCAATCTGGCTACAGCTGGCGAGCAATAAAAAATTACCTACTAGAAAAAAAATGGAATTTCTGCCAAACATAAAAAATGTGGATACTTATCAAACCAACGGCAGAGACCTACAGAACACCAGAGCAGATCTGTGATAGAAACGCTGGAGAGTTTCAGGTCGTCCATCAAAGGAATGAATTTCAAAATCTTGGAACGGGAAAAATTGTAACTTATACAAGGTCGTTCATGTCTGCTGTCCGGATGTAACGTACAATCCATGGTACAGAGTCAGTCACTGAGCAATAAAACTGTAGTAACCCATATAAAGCTGCCCATATATACAAGAATATATACTATTATAGTGCCCCCTATATACAAGGCTATAACTACTATAATACTGCCCCCTATGTACAAGAATATAACTACTATAATACTACCTCCTATGTACAAGAATATAACTACTATAATACTGCTCCTATGTACAAGAATATAACTACTATAATACTACTCCTATGTACAAGAATATAACTACTATAATGTTACTCCTATGTACAAGAATATAACTACTATAATACTACTCCTATATACAAGAATATAACTACTATAATACTGCTCCTATGTACAAGAATATAACTACTATAATACTGCTCCTATATACAAGAATATAACTACTATAATACTGCTCCTATATACAAGAATATAACTACTATAATACTACCTCCTATGTACAAGAATATAACTACTATAATACTGCTCCTATATACAAGAATATAACTACTATAATACTACTCCTATGTACAAGAATATAACTACTATAATACTACTCCTATGTACAAGAATATAACTACTATAATACTACTCCTATGTACAAGAATATAACTACTATAATACTACCTCCTATGTGCAAGAATATAACTACTATAATACTGCTCCTATATACAAGAATATAACTACTATAATACTGCTCCTATGTACAAGAATATAACTACTATAATACTACTCCTATGTACAAGAATATAACTACTATAATACTACTCCTATGTACAAGAATATAACTACTATAATACTACTCCTATGTACAAGAATATAACTACTATAATACTGCTCCTATGTACAAGAATATAACTACTATAATACTACTCCTATGTACAAGAATATAACTACTATAATACTACTCCTATGTACAAGAATATAACTACTATAATACTACTCCTATATACAAGAATATAACTACTATAATACTGCTCCTATGTACAAGAATATAACTACTATAATACTACTCCTATGTACAAGAATATAACTACTATAATACTACTCCTATGTACAAGAATATAACTACTATAATACTACCTCCTATGTACAAGAATATAACTACTATAATACTACTCCTATGTACAAGAATATAACTACTATAATACTACTCCTATGTACAAGAATATAACTACTATAATACTACTCCTATGTACAAGAATATAACTACTATAATACTACTCCTATGTACAAGAATATAACTACTATAATACTACTCCTATGTACAAGAATATAACTACTATAATACTGCTCCTATGTACAAGAATATAACTACTATAATACTACCTCCTATGTACAAGAATATAACTACTATAATACTACCTCCTATGCACAAGAATATAACTACTATAATACTACTCCTATGTACAAGAATATAACTACTATAATACTACCTCCTATGTACAAGAATATAACTACTATAATACTACTCCTATGTACAAGAATATAACTACTATAATACTACTCCTATGTACAAGAATATAACTACTATAATACTACTCCTATGTACAAGAATATAACTACTATAATACTGCTCCTATGTACAAGAATATAACTACTATAATACTACCCCCTATGTACAAGAATATAACTACTATAATACTACCTCCTATGCACAAGAATATAACTACTATAATACTACTCCTATGTACAAGAATATAACTACTATAATACTACCTCCTATGTACAAGAATATAACTACTATAATACTACTCCTATGCACAAGAATATAACTACTATAATACTACTCCTATGTACAAGAATATAACTACTATAATACTACTCCTATGTACAAGAATATAACTACTATAATACTACTCCTATGTACAAGAATATAACTACTATAATACTACTCCTATGTACAAGAATATAACTACTATAATACTACTCCTATGTAAAAGAATATAACTACTATAATACTACTCCTATGTACAAGAATATAACTACTATAATACTGCTCCTATGTACAAGAATATAACTACTATAATACTACTCCTATGTACAAGAATATAACTACTATAATACTACTCCTATGTACAAGAATATAACTACTATAATACTACTCCTATGTAAAAGAATATAACTACTATAATACTACTCCTATGTACAAGAATATAACTACTATAATACTACCTCCTATGTACAAGAATATAACTACTATAATACTACCTCCTATGTACAAGAATATAACTACTATAATACTACTCCTATGTACAAGAATATAACTACTATAATACTACCTCCTATGTACAAGAATATAACTACTATAATACTACTCCTATGTACAAGAATATAACTACTATAATACTACTCCTATGTACAAGAATATAACTACTATAATACTACCTCCTATGTACAACAACATAACTACTATAATACTACTCCTATATACAACAATATAACTACTATAATACTACTCCTATGTACAAGAATATAACTACTATAATACTACTCCTATGTACAAGAATATAACTACTATAATACTGCTCCTATGTACAAGAATATAACTACTATAATCAGTGGCGTAACTAGGAATGGCGGGGCCCCGTGGCGAACTTTTGACATGGGGACCCCCCGACACCGAAGATCTCGACCGAGTCCCTCCTACGCATTCCTGCGCACTCTATTATGTTACATAGTGGCCCCTGCACACAGTATTATGTCCCATAGTGGCCCCTGCACACAGTATTATGTCCCATAGTGGCCCCTGCACACAGTATTATGTCCCATAGTGGCCCCTGCACACAGTATTATGCCCCATAGCGGCCCCTGCACACAGTATTATGTCCCATAGTGGCCCCTGCACACAGTATTATACCCAATAGTGGCCCCTGCACACAGTATTATGTCCCTTAGTGGCCCCTACAGGACTAAATACTGTCACGTCACCGCTGACCGCTATACCAGGACAAATTGTGGATAAAAAATCTGGTCATGTGCATTACAATTTAGTAACTCCATGTGCCTCATATTAATTGCAGTTAACCCCATCATCTCCCTCACATTAACCCCTGTGTGCCTCACCATAAGAGTTACTGATATGTGAGAGACATGGAGGTAATAATAAAGTATCTTCATTATTATTACCCCCATATGTCTCACATATCAGTAACTCTTATGGTGAGGCACACAGGGGTTAATGTGAGGGAGATGATGGGGTTAACTGCTATTAATATGAGGCACATGGAGTTACTAAAACACAAGTAATCACCCCATATGCCTGACATTAATAAGTAACCCCAGTACGTACCTGTGTAGCTTTAGTTTCACTTTCCTTCTTCCTTTCTTCCTCCAGTGCAGGATGGCAGGAGCTCGGCAGGGATAAGCCCCGCCTCCTCCTCTCATTGGTGGGCAGAGGACCGCAGAGAAAGGGAGGGGGGGGGGAGAGAGGGGGAGCATCCTGAAGCGCTGACAGGAGCCAGACCTGCAGCTCCTGTGTCTCAGCCGTTGCTGCAGCTTCGGGGCCCCCTGTTGGTGGAAAGTATTCCACCAACAGGGGGCCCCGATCATTATACTCGGGGGGTCCGAAAAGACCTCCAAGAATAATTATAGCAGCGGTAGCAGCTGTCACCGGGCCCCTAATGTCCCGGGCCCTGTGGCAGCTGCTACCGCTGCTATGGTGGTAGTTACGCCACTGACTATAATACTGCTCCTATGTATAAGAATATAACTACTATAATACTGCTCCTATGTACAAGAATATAACTACTATAATACTGCTCCTATGTACAAGAATATAACTACTATAATACTACTCCTATGTACAAGAATATAACTACTATAATACTACTCCTATGTACAAGAATATAACTACTATAATACTGCTCCTATGTACAAGAATATAACTACTATAATACTACCTCCTATGTACAAGAATATAACTACTATAATACTACTCCTATGTACAAGAATATAACTACTATAATACTGCTCCTATGTACAAGAATATAACTACTATAATACTACTATGTACAAGAATATAACTACTATAATACTGCTCCTATATACAAGAATATAACTACTATAATACTGCTCCTATGTACAAGAATATAACTACTATAATACTGCTCCTGTGTACAAGAATATAACTACTATAATACTACTTCTATGTACAAGAATATAACTACTATAATACTGCTCCTATGTACAAGAATATAACTACTATAATACTACTCCTATGTACAAGAATATAACTACTATAATACTACTCCTATATACAAGAATATAACTACTATAATACTGCTCCTA
This sequence comes from Leptodactylus fuscus, assembly GCF_031893055.1. Taxonomy (NCBI): domain Eukaryota; kingdom Metazoa; phylum Chordata; class Amphibia; order Anura; family Leptodactylidae; genus Leptodactylus; species Leptodactylus fuscus. The sequence goes on from NC_134272.1 coordinate 88,909,031, forward strand.
TGTACAAGAATATAACTACTATAATACTACTCCTATGTACAAGAATATAACTACTATAATACTGCTCCTATGTACAAGAATATAACTACTATAATACTACTCCTATGTACAAGAATATAACTACTATAATACTACTCCTATGTACAAGAATATAACTACTATAATGCTGCTCCTATGTACAAGAATATAACTACTATAATACTGCTCCTATGTACAAGAATATAACTACTATAATACTACTTCTATGTACAAGAATATAACTACTATAATACTGCTCCTATGTACAAGAATATAACTACTATAATACTACTCCTATGTACAAGAATATAACTACTATAATACTGCTCCTATGTACAAGAATATAACTACTATAATACTCCTCCTATGTACAAGAATATAACTATAATACTACTCCTATGTACAAGAATATAACTACTATAATACTGCCTCCTATGTACAAGAATATAACTACTATAATGCTGCTCCTATGTACAAGAATATAACTACTATAATACTACTTCTATGTACAAGAATATAACTACTATAATACTGCTCCTATGTACAAGAATATAACTACTATAATACTACTTCTATGTACAAGAATATAACTACTATAATACTGCTCCTATGTACAAGAATATAACTACTATAATACTACTCCTATGTACAAGAATATAACTACTATAATACTACTCCTATATACAAGAATATAACTACTATAATACTGCTCCTATGTACAAGAATATAACTACTATAATACTACTCCTATGTACAAGAATATAACTACTATAATACTACTCCTATGTAAAAGAATATAACTACTATAATACTACCTCCTATGTACAAGAATATAACTACTATAATGCTGCTCCTATATACAAGAATATAACTACTATAATACTACCTCCTATGTACAAGAATATAACTACTATAATACTACTCCTATGTACAAGAATATAACTACTATAATACTACTCCTATGTAAAAGAATATAACTACTATAATACTACTCCTATGTAAAAGAATATAACTACTATAATACTGCCTCCTATGTACAAGAATATAACTACTATAATACCACTCCTATGTTTAAGACTATCACTAGTATAATACTGCCCCCTATGGATAACGATACCATAAACCCTCAGCTATACTATCAGACAGGTGCACTTGTCCCTTCATTTGCCGGAGCTCTGGGCTCTCTGTAGCCGGTTGTGTATAATCTTCCTCCTCCGAGGCCTTGTGTTGCCCTTGAATATATTTGTATACGGTAATTGTGCACCTATATAGGACGCGCTCCACAAATAACCAAACCAATTTAGCCAGGCTTTCTTTATGATTAAAGTCGTCCACTCTCTTTATTAATTTTCTTTCCGGTCAGTGAACTCTGTCCAATTTCATTAGATTCTTATTTACGACTTGAAATCTAGAAATTTGACACGTTATATGTTGTGCGGGTTCTTTATGGTTTTTCTTGCATCTTATTACATGGAGGGAAATCAGTCGGTGGATTCTCTGCTTTTTAATTAATGAAGCAGGGCCATAGCTACAGGGGTGGGGGGCGGACTTGGGCTCTGGAGCTTGAGGGGGGTCCAGTGGCACTTAACACAGCAGTATGAGAAGGGAATGTGGTGGGGACTGTACAATGACATATTACAAGCCACAGCGACGGCTCACGCTACAGAAGGGAAGGGGAAAAACTGCACATGTGAGTCAAGTTACATTAAAACATATCCTGAATCAACAGCTGAATCCTGAGATATTTCCGAATAATGTATATAAAAGTGTAGTGTGCCCCATGCTGGTAAAACCAGAGAACACAGCTATGAACAAATGACCAACAAATAAACCAAATGAAATATCACAAGACCTATTTAAAAGGGTTGTCCAGGACCACAGGATAGGTCACCAGAATGAAATTGGTTAGGGACACCCTAATGATGCGGCCGCAGTAAGTCGTATATATGGTATACAGCCGGAAGCAGCCCTGCTCCTACTCAAGTGAAAGTGAGCAGAGCCGCAGTGACCTGGCACCAACACTGCAACGTACAGAGCTCTGTACACTGTATACGGCTTCCAGTGTGTACAATGTAGCAGAGTCAGCTGGGACTACAGCCCTGCTCCCATTCACTTGACTAGGTAGACGGCTTTCCCGCAGCCACAAGAAAAGTGGCCGCTTACACAGTAAGCGTAAGCGGCCATTTTCCAGCAGCCGCGGGCATGCGCAGTCTGCTCTGCCCGAAGGCCTAGAAGGTTAGAATCCCAGCTCCGGAAGAAGACGCGCAGAGCAGCGGGTTCCTGAAGAAGATGGAGGCCTCACTGGAGAGTTCTCTTGCAGCATTGGGATCCGCCCCCAGTGCTGCGAGAGAACTCATTTGCATACCGAAGAAAACCGGGATTTCTACCAAACGGCGGCGCGGAGAAGACATTTAAAGGTAAGAGAAGAATAGCCTTACATAAGGCCATTCCTACGTGTGATCAAGAAAAAAAAAAAGCATTTTAATGGTAGAATCCCTTTAATAGCAAACCCAAAAAGAGAGAGGATACTCTTTGTAAGTTCACCAGCGACTCTCCAACACAAATAGGAGGTGACAATGGGTTATTATGCCTAAGAAGTAACCCCGGGTCTGCTGCAGACGAAAACCTAATGGGCACTGGGAGGGCTAAAAGAAGGACAAAATCTGCAGTGCTCAGCAAATATATCCTTCCTACTTATATATATATACATATTATATTATTACGTCATTATTATATATTATTATTATTATATTTTATATATTATAAATATTATATATAATAATATAATAATTATTATATATAATAATAATAAATATATATTTATATAAAATAATAATAATAACAAAATAATAACAATAACAATAAGACAATAAGTTTGGATGTTTGTTACTCAATCACACAAAAACAGCTGAACGGATTTGGATGAAATTTGGCACACAGATAGTTTGTAACCTGGAGTAACACATCGGCTACTTTTTATCCTGGTAAATGACATGGCTTCACGACTGTTATGAATTTATGTTCATATACTATATTACACTGCTCTCGCCGGCAGGAGAATCAGCTAATTGGAGATTGCTGATAAAGTCTGGTCTGTTATCTCTCTATGTAAGCACACAGATATCACTGAGTCCATTCTGTACAATCATCTGCATATTATCTGATCTATATAACTGTTCTGTGTCCTGTTCAGCCAGAGGTAGGAGGGGGGGGGGGGGGGAGACAAATACACAAAGCAACAATCACAGGCATAGTGCAAGGAACAAGGTCAGCGGCAGGCTGAATATTGTGAGCCCCTCAGACTCAGTATAATCCCACAATACTGTCCCCCAATTTTGGTCCCAACTCTATTATATTCTTTCTTATTGAGCCCTATACACTGTTGGGCATTGCAGAGCTCATAAAAAGAAAGAAACCAATCAGGAGGCCGCTTTCATATTCATCACCTGCCTTAGCAACATAAGTGCTTTCTGCTGATTGGTTGTTATGGACAGCACCGCCCCCTAATCGTTTTGCACATCACCTGACGCTGTGGTTCTCCTGCGCTCTCATTCCCTGAACAAAAATGGCCGCTGCTTTGTCCAATTGTTTCCCATAACCCCCGCCATCTTGATCAGTCACGAGACCAAAGGAGAAGCACATAGCCGCCATTTTTAATAAGGTAAAAAAAAAAAGGTCTTTTTAAAAACAAAACGCAGATACATAAAACCAGGGAACAGCTCGTGGTGTAAGAACAGGCTGTATGTCTGCAGGTCTAGAGACTCGCTCCCCCCCCCCAACCCTACGAACATCGCCTGCTCCGGCAGACACAGTCACGTGCAACGGAAGTAGAGCCTTAGGGTGACGTCACATCCGCCCAGCATCATAATAACAACATCCCGGCTGAGAAGAGTCCGTGCACCTGGGAGCTGGGAGCAGGGGCCGGGCAGAGCGCCGGGGGTGTGAGCACGGGGGCTGTGGGGGCAGAAACACAGAATTAGGGGGATGATAGGGCAGAGGCCGGGGATATAAGGGGAGGGAATGGCAGGATATAGGCAGAGCAGGCAGCTGTGAGGTCAGGACAGGCAGCAGCAGGGGGGAAGATTAGGGTAAGCACCAGTTGTATGTTCTGGGCGGGTATTTGGTAAGAGCAGGCACCAGTTGCAGGTTCAGGGCAGGCAGCCATTGCAGATCGGAGCAGGTATAGGCACAGGGCAGGCAGCAGCTGCAGGTATACGGTTATTGCAGGCAGCCATTGCAGATCGGAGCAGGTATAGGCACAGGGCAGGCAGCAGCTGCAGGTATACGGTTATTGCAGGCAGCCATTGCAGATCGGAGCAGGTATACGGTTATTGCAGGCAGCAGCTGCAGGTATACGGTTATTGCAGGCAGCCATTGCAGATTGGAGCAGGTATACGGTTATTGCAGGCAGCAGCTGCAGGTATACGGTTATTGCAGGCAGCCATTGCAGATCGGAGCAGGTAGCGGCTGCAGCTATAAGTTTAGAGCTTGCACCGGTTGCATTTACATCCAGGACTGGAGGGCGGTCAGCATTGCAGTAATTATTTTTAGGCTGGTCACAGCTGGGGCGGTCTGATGTATGTAAGATGGTGTAGATAAGTGCATTGTGGGAGGAGAAGTTCGGTCACTTCCACATCTGGCTCTTAGGTCAGTAGAAGGTGCAGAGAGGGAATTGCACAAAGGGAATGTTGTGGGGAGACTTCAGAGGAGCTGTCTGCAGAATATAATCTGAGGAGGTTTAGAAAGTGAAGTCTGATTCAAGGGACGTACAAGTATGAGCGGCACACCTGAACTGTCAGCTCCTGGGGTGAAGAAGATGGCCAGAGAAGAGGTGACGCCTTGGTCATCGGGAGATCCAGCCCTGAGTGAAGAGAAAGGTGTCCGTGACCCCGCAGCTTCAGAGGAGGACATGAGATCCTTGGAGGCCATGCTTCACCAGCAGCTCAGTGAATGGGGGCCGCTGCTTACGGCTGGTCAGCGACTTTTGGTGTGGGAGCGGCCGCTGCCTAGTCTGCTGACCGCAGCAGCTCTACATGGGGCTTTTTGGTGAGTCTGTGTGTTCTTAGCCTGAAATGACTGATAAGAGGTCACACTAGATTGTATTGTGATGGCTAGTAGGTTAGAGGGTTAAGGGTCACTTTAAGTTTTTTGGTGTAAACAGTGGTGTGCAAAGAAACAAGGGGGGGGGGGCTATAGCACAAGGACCCTCATTTAATAATAGTTATGTAGGTGGTCACCCATCTTTCCCAAAACAAGATATAAGTGAGAAATAGGAAGAAAGTTCATTTCTTCTGAATAAAATCAATCACTTTTATAGATGGAGTACTCCTTTAAGACTGGGACCCCTCATTCTTATGAGGTTCGTGCATCACGTTATGTTCTAACCCCCTCTCCATCTTTCCTTGTAGGTTATTTTCCTACCTGTCGCTGAGACCTGTTTTTCTGCTAAGCTTCTTTCTGCTGTGCCTGGTGGGTGTGGATCGTTGGAAGCCATGGCTGCTCCGACACTGCAGAGGTGACTCCTTTACATATTATATAATCCAGTGGATATTAATGAGGAGGATACACCCTGAGCATCGCAATAGTAAATGTGTGAGGCGCTTAGGATGTAGAGTTACGGTAGATACAACCTTGTCACTCCTAAAACCCATTGCAATGTTTTGCACGGGTTGAAGTGATCTGCAACTTGTTTCCATAATCTATTTCAAGATCTCTGTTTGCTGTCAGTAAAGGGAGTTGAGCTGTAGTAACCTGGCTTGACCATCACACACGGAGTGGAGCTGTGCTCTGTTCTTTGTGTTGCTGATACTGTAAACACTGAATATTTTCCACTCTGAGATTTTATGGTGGAAAATCTGCAGTATGTGTGTCCCATGTGCACAAAGGCCTTGTTCCATGCGGAGGATGGCAGCTTGTGTATCCTCCATTTTGGATTCCAGGGCCATGCATGCAGCCTCTTTGTTTGGAGAGCTCATTCCCCCCTGCCCCCCAAGCCTTAATGGCACTCGGCTCCTCTGTTTCTTAGACAATAGCCCTATGCAAGGACTGTTTTACAGCTTTGCCACTAATTGTTATGCTAATTATACCAGTCCAACCTGTTCTTTGTCTACACACTCTACTTAAACTACTTTTTTCCCTCCATTAAAGCAGGAGCCACTTTATACACTGTATATACACTACATACACACTATACAATGGCTGTACATGTTTCTCTGTACTACCTTATACGCCAACTTTATGAATTTGGACTTCAGTATGGTGATACTTAGAGCAGATCACGCTCACATTGCTGCCAAGTTGGAACTAACTGATCCCAAATTCTGTCCTGTTGGTCAGGGGTTACAGGAACGGTGTAGCACAGCACTGCCGTATTCATCCTATGACTCCCATAGAGGTGAATGAGAGCTGCAGAAACAGGACATTTAGCTGTGGTGTTTCTGTAACGCTGAGGCCGTGGAAACCTCCTTGTGAAGCCCCTGAATCGAATTTTTATACTGCTGGACCCCTACACAGGATAGGTCATCAGTATGTGATCTAAGGGGGCCGAACGCCTGGACCCTGCACAGATCACATACTGATCAGGGGCAACTCAGTGGTTAGCACTGCAGCCTTGTAGCGCTGGAGTCCTGGGTTGGAATCCTATCAAGGACAACATCTGCAAGGAGTTTGTATGTTCTCCCCGTGTTTGTGTGGATTTCTTCCCATACTACAAACACCTACTGATAGGGAAAAACATACATTGTCATCCCTATATGGGGCTCACAAACTACATAAAAAAATAAATTGCATACTGATCTGATAGGTCATCAGTATGAAAATTCAATTAGGATTCGTACAATCCCTTTAAAGCCAAAATATGGTCATGATGGGGCGAAATCTTTTCTCTGTTATTAACCCTCTGTCTCCTGTTTTACAGTTCAGCCTCGGGGAGATCCATCCATTGACAGGTATATATCTCATACGTCTGATGTCATATTAAAGGGGGGAGGGGAGTCTGAAACGGCTGTATCTGTGTGGCAGGCATAGGAATGGGGGAAACTGGGGTATTTATATGATGTGAACACTGAGGATTGGTGGAGAACCGGGGGATTAAATCAATGGCTGACTAATAGATTTCCTGCCATAGACACCAAGGTAACTGATTCTATCCCTATACCGCACATCAATGTTTCATTATACTCGCCCTAAAGGATATGAGAAGTGTATGTCTAACCCCAGATTTTTGTGATGTAGTGATGTATCCTGTTTGGTAAAGTAGGTTTATCTCCTCTGTTTGCAGTGAGGTTGGAGGGACAGGTCACCATCGCCTGCTGAGTCTGCCGGAGCTGTGCCACTGTCTGGCTGAGACCTGGTTCACCTCACAGCAATACATCCAGGAGCTGCTGCTCTATAAGAAGCAAAACCCAGGAAAGGTGGGTGAATGTTGGGTCCCTGAGGGGCACAGACAGGATGCAAATAGTGCAGGACACTGTATATGTCAGGGGGCTGTGACACATACCAGCCAATGTAACTGGGTATATCCTGCAATTACTTGTATTCCTCTAATATACTGGCAGGAGATTGCAGCAGTGGAGGAACCTTCTATCATTATAAAGATGAGTTCTTGTGCATTTGATGCTGCTACGTCTCAGGCCCAATGCACATGGGACAATCCAGACCAGAATATCCGATCTATGCAACGGCTGGATTTCCCTTAATAGTGATATATACTGTTTGGAGTTCCTGCTTTCAATAGTATATATTGTGCAGGGGCTCCCAAGGGCATAGATCTCTACATGGAGAGCTTATTAATTATATCTCTTCTGTTTCCTCAGTTCTGTGCCATGGTGTGCTCGTGCTGTGCGGTGCTGGCTGTTGTCGGACATTACGTTCCAGGCATTATGATCTCCTACATAATACGTAAGAACTCCACAAGCACAAGACTCTTATTGTCTATAGGACGAGATGCAAACCTGACCTCCGTTCTGTCTCTATTACAGTGCTCAGCGTTCTGCTGTGGCCCCTGGTTGTGTATCGAGAACTCATCCAGAGGATGTATACTACTCTAGAACCCGTCCTGATGAAGCTGGACTACAGCATGAAGGGAGAGGACATGCCACGTTCTCATAAGAGTAAGTGCTATGTAGGAGACCCGATCCCGCCGGCATAAAGGGATTAGAAAAAACTCTCCTAGTATTGTGGCTCAGACCCATTCACTATAATGTCCGGTACACTACTTAGGAAGGAGTGGTGCTGCTTTGGGGTTAAAAAACAATATGGCCACCAATGGCGGTGCCTGGTCCTGGAATGGAATAGCAAATCTTCCCGGTCAGCCAGGAAAGCAGAGTGTCCCCTGTAAAACTGCACCACCATATTATTAGTCACCCAACTTTCCTAGGAACAGATATTGAGTATTTTCTTCGTAGATAGAAATTTGCAGTTATCGGGCTATTTTAATGCTATTTTTTTTTTTTTTCCTTCGTCCTTCAAGAAAGACAATCCAAGAAGGAGCCTGAAGAAGGGCAGGAAGTGACAGCAGATACTGACAGTGAGAGCGAGATTGAGTTGTCTGCCTTCTCTCCTCAGGTGGGTGGACATACTCCATTATACTAATATAATGTGATGCACGGCCTCTCTGGGATCGCCAGCAGTCTGATCATGGAGTCCTCATTAACTCTTTGTGTTCTCTCTTAGCTGGACGTGAGAATCACCGCCTTGGCCCTGTCTATTACTGACTCTGAACTGTCGGATGAAGAGGCTTCGATCTTGGAGAGCGGCGGGTTCTCCGTATCCAGAGCGACGACCCCACAGCTGACTGACGTGTCAGAGGGTACGTTTTAAAGTGCTACCCCACCGCTACAGTCCTGACCTCCCGGAATATGTAGCCTGGCTGCAGCAAGGACTATAATCTGCCATTTTTATTTTCAGTCTTTTCCACATGATGCAGCATAAAAAAAAAAATTGTAAAAAGTTTCAATATTTCGCCCGGTGTCTGTGTGGTTTCTGCAGACAGTGGTGTGGAATGATTATCGGGCTTCAGCGCCCTCGGGGACCTCCTGACAATCTAGGCCTTGGTCCCCTTTATAGTCATGAATCTTGGAGGTTGTCCCCTTCGCCTGAGCTGCAGTCTGGCAGGGGTTTACTACCTTCTACTAATTCATAACATGCATACTCTGCCAATTGTTCATCTGTATGGGGAGGAATAGCTGTCTGCCAAGCAAGCATTCATTGTGGCAACCTTTGAAGATGTGTGGCCACTTACACTAAAAAAAACAAACAAAGTAGTCCAGGATAAAGAATCCCCCTACCCTGGGTATAAAGCTCTAGTTACAGGATACAAAGAAACCCTCTTGTCGTCTGGCCCCGCCGTGATACTTCACCTGACTTGCATGCTACTTTTTAGTAACATTGCTTGGGTAAGTATCAATGTTTGTAGTCTGCTGTCATTGAGACACATAGGTCTGCATGGGAACTGTAAACACAAGACGGTAAACTTAAAATCCTGAATATTTCTGAAGTTGTTTCATTTTCTCTCTGATTTTTTTTTTTTTTCTTTTCAATTGCAATATTGAAAATAAAAAAAAAAAATCAATAGTTGCAAAATCAGATTTAGGCTTTAGGAAGGAATCACATTGATCTCTTAATACTATAACTGACGCCTCCAGTGGTGAGTTTGCACACTACATGCTGACAGCATCCATGTTATTCTAGGTTCACACTAGAGTTCCAGTATCCGTCCTTTGGGTTCTCTTCTGGCACTTGAAAAACTGAAACCCCATCCGCTTAAAAAGTGGAACCCACAGACTCCATAGATTATAATGCTTTCTGCTGAAAACAACGGAGAGGAAAGTCCTTCTTTTTTTTTAGTGGAATGGAGGACATGGTGTCGTACTGAGACTCAAACACTATTGAGAACCTGGCATAAGGCTGCATGCTTCAGGACTGTGCATATTGTCCGTGTGCTATCTGGCTATAGTGCACTGACCCACTACACTATAATGGCGCCATACACATGTCCTATAATTGTCCATCTTGTGGCCTGGGTTCACTGAAAAGAGTGATGGGCATTTTCCATTCATCCACAGGCTTGCCACATGCACACACTATAACATGTTTGTGTCTGAGCCATTTCACTTATCTGTTCTCCTCTTTTTAGATTTGGATCAGCCGGGTCCTGTCTCTGAAGATCCCGCTCCTGCAGATCCTACCGAGTCCCCATTGTTGCGGAGGCACCGTGCCGACGACGAGAAGCATTTACCCCCTTGTGAGATGCCACTTTTCCCAGCAGAACAACTAACCCTAAATCCAGAGGCGCTACTGCCCACACTCACCTCTCCCCTTCATTTTGTCAACACACACTTCAATGGGAAGGGTCAACCTCCCCAACAGGAAGGTGAAATGCACCCAATGGGCGAGAAAGCCGCCAGTAGCCCCAGCACCACAGCACCTCTAGCCAACCTGGAACATTCACCTTCTGAAACTGTAGAGCCTGGGGGAGAGGGTGATGGAGATGGGGAGGATTTTGAGCTTCTGGAACAAGTCGAGCTGGATTTGATGAGGAAGGAGTTGGAGGAGGCTGAGAACCAGTTATCATCTTCTAAACCTCTTCAGCAGGGGCCGGAGTCTTAAGACTGGCCTTCAGGAGCGAAAGTTTGGGTAGGACTAAAATAATTGCACGCCGTTGTCAGTGCCGCCCTCTGCAGCATGGAAGCGGTATGACATGTGGGAATTGGCCTAAAGCACAGATGATCGCCAACCTTCTCGACAAAGAAGACTTTTAACCAATCAGAGCACCTCCACCCCACCCCCCTCACAACATTATAAATTTGCCCCCATGGACTTGCTTTTAGTGTTACTACATTCATTTAATAGGTTTGCTAACCTCCTCAGCGGCCGACAACCTCACTAATCCAAACAGCTGCGATTTTGTAAGAGTGTTACCCCGGATTTGTGGATTTTTATTCTGATAATTGTTCTTGTTGTGTATTTGTAGTCCCAGCTCATTCCCTACCTCACCCCCACAAAGAAAAAAAAAAAATATTCTAGCCATTCACTGGTCATTCGGCTCCATTTGATTTCATAATATAAGACGTCATGACATATTGAAATTGGGCAATTTTGCAAATAACTTCCCATAATAGGGATCCTGATTTACATATCTTATACTCCAGTCCCAACCAGAGCTGAGGTAGAAATTTGCATTTTTTAGCCTTGCGTCAAAACTCACAATTAAGGGTGCATTCACACTACTGATACGCTGCCTGATTCTGAAAGTTAAAACACGTTCAGAATCAGCGCGTATAAAGCAGATCCCATTCATTTCAATAGGAGCCAGCTTACAAGCGCTCCCCATTGAATGAATGGGCTGCTTTTTTCAGTACGAGCGCTCCCATTGAAGTGAATGGGAAGTGCTCACGTATACGGCTCGCCGTGTGAAGGGGCCTGGCGCTCAGCTCATTCCGAGCCGTACACGCAAGCACTTCCCATTCACTTCAATGGGAGCGCTCCTAGTGAAAAAAGCAGCCCATTCATTTCTATGGGGAGCGCTCGTACGCCGGCTCCCATTGAAATGAATGGGAACTGCTTTATACGTGCTGATTCTGAACGTGTTTTAATGTTCAGAATCAGGCAGCGTATCAGTAGTGTGAATGCACCCTTAGACAAGGGGCTTTGCAAAGTTAGGCCTCGTACATGCGACAGTAATAAGATATGAGCCCGTACACGTGGATGTAGATTTTGCGCCCATGTATCCATACCATAGACAGGGATTACATAGATTTATTTTAATATTTTTGCACACATAAGTGCAGTCTCATTGCGGATCACATACATGGTCCGTAGAAGCCACTACAGTCATGTGCAGGAGGCCTAACAGTATTGTACATGGAGAATATATGAATAAAAGGTGGGTTGTCCGTCTGCACCCACGCAGATTGAGCACAGACTGTCGTCCATTATGTACCTGGCTTGTCCTGCTCAGAATATCCTGTGTATATCCCGTATTGGACTATGATGACAAGGCAAGTGCAAGCGTAATGCAGGAAGGTTATCCCTTAGGATTTCCATCCCGATGAGTTGTATTATGTCCAAATAAGCTATGATGTTGGATGTGGCCGTCCTGCCGCACTGTGGTGGATGCATCGCAAAGGACTAATATTTATTCCAATGTTACATTGTAGTAGTGAGCTCAGATTGCGAGAAGGATTCTGTCTGTGCAGAGGGGTCAATGAAGACAGAAGACGCCTCTGCCATGTTATGTTTTTAATACGTTTGGTTCCACTATCTGAATACACACAAAACTAATGTTTTCTACTGATTATTAAAATACAAAAGGGGCCTGTCCATCTCCGAACACCGTCTTATAGTTCACATATAGATATAATCTACATATACAGATTAGAGTTGATTGGAATACTAGATTCGAATACCTCTGCTCCCATAGGAATGCATTGTAGCGGCCACACACCAAGGGGTTAAGCGCTGGCCGGCAGCATCGGCCGCTAACATGCATTCCTATGGAGCGAGTTATTCGAATCAACTCTAATACAGATGAAT